>NC_083599.1:29598691-29900469 GCF_020882245.1 Rhopalosiphum padi | reverse complement strand
GACGAGGTTATATTGGAAAATACTTGAAAATATATTAATTTTATAAACATTTGATAAGTTGTTGGCAATGTGTAAATAAATCTATCATCAATCATAAGCGTAGGTCAATACTCAATACTAAATTATGTGCACACTATTTATATCAATAAATATATTTTTTTAATAACTTATTGTTTGAGAACTAAGTTTTACTAATTTTTTAGCACAGTAAAAAACATTTTTTGAGATACATTTGAGAAAAATATGACATATACTTGAAACATTATTTACCAATACAACCCTGAGTACTGAGTGTTGTAACAGGATTTGTACATTTACGTCCTTCACATTATTATATAGCGAATAACCATATATTTTACAACATTGAATACAATAACTGTAATTTCGCTCTAAGTCGTTCACAGTTATTACGATTATCGTTTCAATTTAAGTGGTTTTAATTTAGGTAAAAATTAAAGTGTATTATGGCTTAGGGTGGTGTAGGATAAGATAATTACCCATAGTCTGACTAATGTGTGAAAATGCTTGCGATGAATATTTTCAATTATAATGTAAGTAAGTAAAAAAAATTTAAAAATAATTACCTGGCATTCCTTCAAATCCAGCTTCTCCAATTTCACCCTTTTCACCCTGTAACCCAAGTAATCCAGCTGGACCAAACTCGCCCTGTTCTCCTTTTTGGCTGTATAGAAAAGTAAAATATTATTTTCACTTAAAATAATTTAAGTTTATTAATTTTAGGTACCTACCTATATTTTGCAATACCGGGTTCACCTTTCAGACCTTTTAATCCAGGTCTACCGGGTTGTCCATTAATTCCTGGAGCACCATTAGCTCCTGGTTCACCTTGGACAGATTCACCTGAATGCGAAAAGACATTGTATTCATATTTTAATTTTAATTTTAGAATAATTACTCAATTCATAAAGAGAAAAATCCCCCTCCCTCAAAAAAAAATTTAAATTCGTGTCACGCAATAATATTAATAGCTAAAATCAACCCTACAAACAGTAATTTGATGATAAAAGTAAATCAAATTATTAGCATATCATAAGGTTAGTTTAGGTTAAATATTGTGAACGCTATTGATTTAATTGAAAAAATATGCAAACCTCTAAGACCAGATTTTCCTTTTTCTCCTTTTGGACTTAATCCACGTGGCCCAACATATCCATTTTCCTGTCAATAAAAAAAGTATAATAGTACAACAATTATAAGGAAAATAATTAAATATTATTTTTTATGAAATATATCTCATCTCTTTTAAATAAAACTAATCAATTTTCGATTAAAATTGAACTTGTTTCTATTTCTTTTCCAAGTTATTTCAGTTGAGAAAATTAATATTTTTGTAAAGTAAATCAGCTCATTATTCAAAAATAAAATGTTTTAATATTTTATAATAAGGAATGAAAGTAGCTAGTTTTTAGATGTATATTCATAATTATAATTTTTCTTTTCTTATAATATTGATCAAAACAAACCCCATCATTTCCATATTCTCCAGGTGCTCCTTTTGGTCCATCTATACCAGGTCTACAATAAAATACATATTAAGTTAAATTTCACAATAAAGTAAAATGCGTTGTAGTTCATGCAACTTACCTTCCAGCAACTCCGTCTATGCCACTTCTTCCTTTTTCACCATGTTCTGGGTTGGACCCAGGAATACCTATGTGGAAATAAAATATTAAATAAGTAATGTATATTATATATTAAAATATTTCACATGACCTTAGTGGCTAAATATCGATTATAAATCATAACCGTTTCACATACCTGGCAAACCTTCAGGACCAGTGTCACCTTCTTCTCCTTTAATTCCATATATTCCTGTAAATCCAACGAGTCCAGGAGTTCCATCGTCACCTCTAACACCCTAAACAAGTGTATTAAATGATATTTAGAAATATATAAATGTCTTAAAAATGTATGATGTTATAACTAACAATATTATAACAGTTATAACAATATAATATAATGATTTAATTTTTTACAGTTGTTTTAATTAAACATCTAAAGTTACTTCAAATAATAAATCATATTATACTATTATAATAATTATAGTACTTTTATGTGTTAGGTATACTTATATATGTATTAATAATAATTTATTTGTAAAATTGTTTTACTATAGGTACCTGTAAATAGTTACTTATTAGTAAAAAAATGTACGATCTTTCGTTTTTGTAGTTACTCTAATAGTTATTAATTATTATTTAAATTAATTATTATACTCATACTTTAGGTCCTTTAATTCCTTGTAGTCCCATTAAACCAGGTGGACCTGGCGAACCTCTTAAATGCACGTGACCTGCATAAATACATAAATATAATAAGCATGTAGTTAATAACGTTGAAATATAACATTAATATCAATTATATTACCTCGATCTCCAGCTTCTCCTTTTGTTCCAATAAGGAATCCTTCATAACCGGGATCTCCAGAAGGTCCTTTAAAATGTGAAATATAAAGAATTATTATATATTTTTCAATTTCATATGGTAAAGAAAATATGTATTTTCCACACAATGTGATAATTACTTAACATAAATTATGTATTAAGACATTAAGTATTTTTTAAAGTATATAATATACATATTCTTTATATGTACCTATATACTTACAAAATATTAAAAATAATAATTACAATAAATTAATTAATCAATTTGGAAACAAAAGTACTTACCTAACTTATCAAAATTGTACAAAGTAAAATAAAATACTTTATTTATGTTTAAACAAATAATTAATAATTAAAGATTTTATATTTTAAATGTACTTAACATTTCAAAAAATATAATTGTACAAATAAATTTAAAAACAAACTCACCTTTGAATCCTTTTAAACCTTCTAAACCAATTGCACCTCTGTATCCTATATCTCCAGGTAAACCTAGTTAAAAAATTTTTAGTAAGTTAGTGGTTATTGAAATTTATTATTATTTAAATAATATTTAAACTAAAAAGGGTTGAGTAATAAAATCATATAAGTACTGATTTTGTATTAAAAGTACTGGAGTGTTTTAAAATGTTACACTTCTCGCAGCATTTGCTGGTTACAATATTATATTGTTAGTAATAAAGTGTTGTAAGTATTTCAAGAAATAATTTAATTAGAAATCTAATTTTTGTGTATCGACATTTTTTTGAGTCTTATGAAAGACGAAAACATTGTTTCTAGAAGTTATTGTAATAATATAACATTGACCATTGTTATTATTATAGTATCATATGTCACTATAATTTTTAACGTATAAAACATTAATTATTAGTACCTGGTTTTGAGATTTCACCAGGCATGCCTTCTAATCCACGTTGGCCTTTATTCCCTGGAATACCGGGAGTACCAGGTGCTCCAGGAAGTCCCTTTATTCCTAAAACATTACAAAAACAATGAAATAAATAATAAGTGAAATATCAAGGAAATAAAACAAAGCGTAGTAATAGTATAAGAATTAAAGAATGCCACATGTGTTAAACAATTGTCTATCAAAAACTTAGAAAACGCATGATTTTAATTGTTCAACTTGTAACTATATTACCTTAATTTATTTTTTAAAAATGCACCGATTTAATTTATATGAAATTTGTTGTTAAGAAAGTAACTAAAATAAATTCATAATTAGTTTTGTAATACTGGTAGATCACATAATATGAATTTCATTAATACAGTTTGAAAATAATACGAAACAATGAAAAAAAATAGTTTATCTAGTATTTCTAATATTCTATTATTGCAGGTGGCTATTGAGTGTTTCCCTTTAACTTCTTATCCTTGTGACTTTATACCAAACAAAATTATTTATTGTATTTATTTACGCATAGATCGTAATTATATTTAATAATAAAAAAATATTCTGCTATAAATTTATTTGTATTTAATATGGGCATTTTAAATTATTTTATTTTCTGTCTGCTTTAATAGACATATATGTACCTGGCATGGCAGAACGTCCTTTTAATCCTGGGTAACCTTTTGGACCTTCGTCTCCAATAATGCCTGAAAATTTAAATGAATTGTTTTAATTATTCTACTATGATTTATTTTGGTATTTGGAGTTAAACTTCGTGTGTTTTAACGCTAAGCATCACATATATAAATATGTATAAATAAAAAATCATATTCATTTATTGGTCTAATCATCAATCTGATAACATTTTTAATATCATATTTAAAAATATATATATTAAGTTATACATCTATCTGACTCTCATTGACTAAGCTTTCATGGAATAATGAATTTACGATTCACTAGACTTATTAAAAGACAAGTTACATTTAAATAAAATAAATATGATTCATAATGATTTATATGTTAATAAAAAAAAAAAATATCTTACCTTTATCTCCTACCATACCCAGGTCTCCCATTAAACCCTGAAAAATAACAGCACACAATTTTTATTATTAATGAAAGAACACATAAAACATCGTATTAAATGTAACTAGTTTGTATTATTTTATTGATTACTTCATAATTATTGACTAGGTAGTCCCATTATTAGTATGGTCATTATTTAAATCATTTATTATTTTTTACTGACTTATATGATATTATAAGAAATAATAATCTGTAAAAAAAATTAAGAAACCGCTTTTTGTACCGAAAATTTAAATAGTAAAATTTAAAATTATATCTACATTAGTTTATAAAAATAATTTTCAAATAAACATAAATAAATAACTAAATAAATAATATGATATTTTACTATAACGTAAATTTTTAATTTTTTAATACATTGAATATAAACTTTTTTTCACTATTTAATTAAACTAAAATTGTTTTGTAGGCTATTAATTATTTACATTACCTTTCGTCCTGGTTGTCCAGGTTTGCCATCAATGCCAGGTTCTCCTTTAAAACCTACACGTATAAGCAATGAATTAGAAATACATAAACAAATATATTATTATAATATTATTAATTTCTGAATTGTTATTATAAATATACCTTTTTCACCGGGCAATCCAATTTCTGTTGTTCCGTTGTCACCACGCATACCTTTTTGGCCGTCCAATCCCCGATAACCCGTAGAACCGATTTCACCATCTCTTCCTATAAACCAAATTAAAAAAAATTGTATAGACACAATAATAGAACAAGAAAATATATCACATAAACATTGAATTTCACCTGTGGCACCATTTTCTCCTTTTGGACCACTAAACGAATAATCTCCCCTTATACCAGGAATTCCAGGAGGCCCTTGATAGCCTGTGGGTCCCTATTAGACACATTACGTATATAAACAATATTATCTAAGTATTCAGTTTCTTAAAAAAATATCTAATAAAATTATATTTCTTTTTATTATGCAATGTACAATATAATAATATTATATTTTACAGAGTTTAACAAAAGGAATAAATATTCGTATATGTAATTAATTACCTAGACAAATTAACCTTTTTAATTATTTTTTTTTATTCAATTATGATTATAGTTAATTAATAATTAAACATTCTTAATATTAAAAAGAATAACAGTTATTTCATAATTTGTTACTTAAATCTGTTATATCTTGTCGGCTGTAGGGTTAGGTAATTTATAGATTATAGGAATGTATTTTATGAATTTAGACATTTTACAGTATTAAATTTCATTAATAACTGAATTGTTTAACTGATAATAATATGATACTACTTACCTTATCACCGGTTTGTCCTCTTAATCCTGGTACACCTTGCAAACCGAAATCTCCACGATCTATAAATGTTTTAAATCACATCAAATATTTTAAATATTGTACTATTGTTAATATAAAAATGTTTATGTAAACAATGCTTATTTGCAAAATGTAAACTTATACATACTTCCTTTATCGCCAATTTGACCAAAATTACCCGGTCTTCCTTCATAACCTTTAAATCCTAAAATTAAAAAATAATCAATTTAGCGTTTTTGTTTTAACTAAAATAAATAAATTCAATTTTAAATTTGGATAAAAATATTGATTTTTTCCCATGTATATAAATCAGCTAATAATTTTTGAGTTATATTTTTATTGGTTATGGATTATATACCTGGAATTCCATTGTCACCAATATCACCAGTGAAACCAGTATCACCTGAAAACAATTATTAAGTTTTAAATAGAACGTGCATTTTTTTGTGTTACCTATATGTTATTACTCATTATTATAGTTATATTATTATGACACATAGAAAATTGGTATAGTTTACATAAAGTGTACCAGTTATCAATATTTATTAATTATTACTACAAAACAAGAGATATACATATTATTCTTTTCGAATTAATAGTCTTATAGAAATTGAGTAATTTTGTAATAGTTTATAACACTTGAAATTTACATTTGTAAAAAATTATAATATTATATAATAAAAAAGTAACTATTATAATTTTAGTTAAAACTCCATTTAAAATAAACTAAATACTTACATTATCTATTACATTATATATTAATTCACCATTTAATTGAATGATGTTATCACTTAATAAAATTAACTACTCAATAAGGAATTTTAAATATTTGATCATGTTTTTTGGAAAATATAATAATAAGTTTATGTTTTATAATTTAAAAAAATAATGACTTTGATCATTTTTTTAGGTGCCTACTAAACTGTGTTTTGTCAAAATCCGATTGAAATGAACGTCCCACCATACCGGATAATGGGTTCGATGGGCTAAAGTTTAGCCTAAACGAATGCTTAAAATTTAATTTAAACCGACTGTTAATAGAAAATTTCCATTGAAGTACAATGAGATATATTTATTATTATTTTATACGAGTCATAAGTTTTTCAATATTTCTAGGAATTTATTAGTAGGAGTTTAATTTTTGAAACGTTAAGATTTCAATTTTAAAATAGAATTATTTTATAACTTACTTATAAATTATAATTGTGTATGTTATGAGTACCATAATATAAAATAATAATAATACATTTTGCATTATCATGTTTTTACTGATAAAAATCATAGATTACACCAAATGTATAAACTGAAACTGGTTTTATACAAATAAATATATGCATATATGTACCTAATTTTCCCATTTGACCACTTCTTCCTGGTCTACCTTCTGGACCTGGGTCACCATCTATTCCTCTGATTCCTATAAATTCAAATAAAATAGTTTAAAATAGAGAATTTACTTTTAAATTCCTATAATTTTTTGTTATGTATTTAAACAATTTTTATATATTAATAATTAATATTTTAATGTTACTCCAATGAGAAATACATTTCATTGTATGTTTATTATAATATAAATATTAAAATAAACGAAAGTAATATAGGTTCTCGTTATTATCGTAAATTAATTACAAGTTCGACTAAGTTACCATTACGCTACGTTAATTTTTTTTGAAGTTATTAAATTTGTTCTGCTAAATTCGATAATATATTTTACTATTTAAAAACATATTCTAAACCTATACGATTATTTAACTCTATTAATTTACTTCAATATTTATCATATGTTTTATATAAAAGAACATTATATTAAAATGTCAAATATCTTAATCGTTTACTTACCTACTAATCCCCATTCTCCTTTTAATCCTTTAGTTCCATTTAAGCCAGGTTCGCCGTCAATTCCTAAATATCCAAAATATCCATTTGTATTGTTATTTAAGAATTAAAACAATATACTGATTTTATATGATGTGTACCTTTTGGACCAACTGATCCAAAACTAATCGATAATCCAGCTAATCCGGGTGCTCCAGGTAATCCAGCAGGTCCTCTGATTGATATTCCTCGTTCACCTTTTGAACCCTAGATTTATATCAGCAATAATTAATTGATATGATACATTTTTAAAACTTTTATAAATGTATTTATTCTTAAAAACTAATCATTAACAATGTACATAGTATGAAAATGGACAAGTAGTTTTAATTTAAATTATAAATTGGTAATGTACAACATTATAAAATTATTTGATTGACTGATTTGTTTTAAAATTATACTATTATTTAAAATCATATAATTATGAATAGATGTATTACCGGAATTCCGGTTAGGCCTATAATACCAGGACTGCCTTTTTGACCTTTTGGACCATAATCTGCATCCAAACCAGGATAACCTTTATTGCCAGGAATTCTGAAAATAATTTGAAAATATATGTTCAAATTAATAAAAAAATTCTCAATTTATAGTTTAAAAATATTTAGAAGTTTTTTTTAATATTTTCAAAGTATCTGTTAAAATACAAATAAAATAAAATAGTATATATTTTAAAATTGGATTTTCTGAACTATGATTAAACATTTAAAAATGTTAATTTTAATGTTAATTCATCTTTAAATTTTTCTAAAATGATATAATTTCATAAAATTGTATACCGAGAACATTATGGGGTTTTAAGGGTTCTGGCCAACATATTTTTGAAGGTGTATTAATAAGGATATTATTGAGCTTTACAGTATTTATATTTATTTACAAATACTTTACATATTTTACTGTTTATATTTCATACCCTTCTTCTCCAGGTTCACCTTTTTCTCCTTTAAGACCATCATCACCAATATCTCCAACCAATATGCTCTGACCTGGATCTCCACGATCCCCTTTTTGACTAGGTGGACCCTATAAGTTTAGTAATAACAAAATATTTTTTATAATTATTTTTTTTTCAATCCAGCCATTAATTAGATTTAATTAACCAAATAATAAAAAATATATGAGTATTAATCATACTGGTAATCCTGGTTGACCTGGTTTTCCTGGAATACCGTCCTCTCCTTTTAAACCTTGATCACCCATAGCTCCAGGATATCCTGTAAATTTTTTTTTTTTTAAACAAAAATGAAAAAATATGTCTTTAAGTATTAATAATAGGTATACTAATATAGTAATATTTTTACCAAACAGGTACCTATAAATAAATAATGTATAATACGCTTAGGTGAATACGCCAATTGTTATTTGCAGTCAAATGGCTTATGAAACAGTTATATTTTATTTATAATTATTAGATATCAGCTTAATGAATTAGGGGAAATAAATATGTTTATTAATTGAATACAAAACAGATAATTTTAGATCGTATTATTTATTATTGTAGAAATATTTTTTATAAAATTGTATTTAAATTTGTTTTGTATGGATTACATTAGTTAGATTTTGTAATTTTTTTTTATTAATACAAATGTTTCTGATCAATTAACAAAATAATATCATGCTGGAATGGTTTTCTTTAATGCGTAGTATCCGATACCACTGTTAAAATATTTACTGATAGAATATTGCTGGAATGGAAAAAACTATCTTAAATAATTTAACATATTATTTATGTAAGATTAAGTTATTGGTTAGTGGCTAGTGATTGTTAATATTGAAGTTTGAATTACCTCTAGATAATGATACATTCAACAGATTATTTGAAAATTCATAGATAAATAAAAATTTAATAATCAAATATGAATCAGTGATACAACTAATATGGTACAAAAATACAATTTTTAACTATGTTGTTTTTGATATTGAACGCAATATCATAAGGGTGGACATATTTTTGCTGAATTATCATGCAATACAATTGTGAGGTAAAAATAAAGTATAATAAAAGTACAGCTAAACATTAAATAATACATTTTAACTACAATATAGTCATATATTATGATTAAGGTTAAAATTCAATATTCAAACGGCAAAATCCAAGGACCAGATAAAACTGATGATCGAAAGATTTAAACTTATTTTATTAGCAATTATTATTATTATTATTATTTTACATATTTATTTTGACTTAAATTGTTTTTCACAACTATATAGCTATCAAGGTTAAGACTTATACATAATTGTATTGTATTCATAATAAACTTATAGTTAACTAATTGTTTTACTTCGATACGATTAAACATGGTGTAGTATTTAAGGGATCTTTGATTTTTTATGGACTAATTTAAGTATTTACACTCTACAGGTATATAATAATATGTTCTAATACAAACAATTGTACTGTACTTTGTTAGAGTATTTGAAAATTAAATAAAACAATAAATAAACCAAAAGAGAGCAAATAGGTTTATGTAACAAAGGTACAACTAATAATTGAATAATTGTTATTTTATTACCTTTTAACCCTGGAGGACCTTCAGTAACTATACCAGGAGGACCGGCTGGACCGGGAAAACCAACAAAACCTTTAAAAATAATAATATTAGCATTTATCATTTATTATAATAGTGTTATATGATTTTAATACCTTGGTCTCCTTCTACTCCTTTCGGTCCTTGAAGTCCATAGAGACCTAAAAAAATTAATTTGAATCAAAGTTATCAAAAATTTGCATTATGTATGATATTATATATTTATATATATCATACCTTCATCACCAATTATGCCTTTAAGGCCTTTTTCTCCTTTGTTGTCGCTTATAAATTCACTGGTATCACCGGGTTCTCCTACAGAACCTGTATTACCTTTTTCTCCTTTGGCTCCAGGAATACCAGAATACCTGTTAATATATTAATCATTATTGTAGATTCATATGTAGGTATCTGAAGGTATCGTAATATTTAATATTCAATACATTTTTATTATTATTAATTTGTAAAATGATTGATTTTATCAATAACATAACGTACCCTGGGTCTCCTACTAAGTATTCAGGATTTAATTCATCAGCAGGATCTCCTTTGACTCCGATTTTACCATGTTCTCCAGGACGGCCATCGGTACCGGGTATTCCTGAATCTCCATAATGACCCTATTTATGTGTGTTTAATTTCGACGCACATAAATATTTTTTAATTGATGTATTATGTTAAATATTAAATGTTAACTTACCTTCATTCCCTTTCTACCCGTACGGCCTGGATTACCAGGTGCTCCAGGTGAGCTGTAAAATATTAAGATCTTATTATAAAATTATATTGAAACATTGTAAACACTATAAAATAAACCTAGTCAAGCGCGCCCGCAGGATAAAATCTTACCAGAAGCAAGATAAAATGTACTTATAATTGTATACACCGTATGCTAAAATAATTAAAATTAGATTATTAGTACTAATATAATATTGTAACATCTTTATTTATTAGATTTATTAAAAAATGTATTCTAATCTTTAATAAAACTTTGTATATTTAAATATTATTAATCATTAAATAAAAATTATGTATAACAAATGATAATACGTAATCTTACACAGAGTAAAAACTCATTTAGCTCCCCCTTGCGGGCGCCTTTGAACCTAGTTTATAACTAAATAAATATAAATTGTATATTAATGCTATTATATAATATTTATTTTAAGATATTTTTGATTTAATTAATAGTTGTATAATAATGCACTTATATACCCATTTGAACCCATATCGCCTTCTCTGCCTGCAAATCCTTTTGGACCCTTTTCACCGAGTTCAAACATTCTTAAAGATCTATCAATAATGACTGATCCTCTTTCTCCTGGCATTCCAGGGTTCCCAGCCAATCCTAACCAAAAATTTTAATTCAATGAAATTGTTTGAAGAAACAAAAATATTATTTTCTGCATAATGATTTATGGTATAATACAAACCTCTTGATCCAGGTCTTCCAGTAGATCCTTTATAGCCTATAAGTATAAAAAATTCAAAATTATCATCTATTATCTATCATCTTGAATTAAAGGTATGACAATTATTTGAATGAAGTATTAGAAACAAGTTATTTAGATTTAAAAACTGTCAACGTTTACTTTACCTGGTAATCCAGGTGCGCCCATCGTTCCTTTAGGTCCACGTATTCCAGTTAAACCGGCAAGTCCTAAAAATGTTGTAAAAGTCAAACATTAGTTATCAGTATTTAACAAATATTTATAGTAAAATATAACCAAATTTGGCGATACATATATAAGTGAGTTATTGTCAAATAATAACGTAGATAATAAATATTTTTTATTATTTTTATTTTGTTCTAAAGTGATATGAAAAAATATATTTATATAAATATGTTTACCTGGAGCTCCTGGAGCACCATTTTGTCCATCATCTCCAGAATCACCTTTCGCTCCATCAATGCCTAGAAATAAAAATATATTAATGAGCTTTACTAATAGAACCACAATAAGTTCTTGAAATAACATGCCTGTACCATTTAATTATTTTAAATTAGAAATATATTTTTCATAATATATAAATTATATTTAATTATAATTAAAGTACTTTAAGAAATAGGAATTAAATTATACAAGATTTTACTAATTATTAATAAGATCATAGTTTTATTTACCTGGATTGCAATAACCGCAATCATCACCCGGAAGTCCTTTTAATCCATCTCTGCCAGGAAATCCTGTAAACATATGTAAGATAGTAGGTATGGTATTTATTTTAATTACTTACACATTTATAATATACCTAATATGAAAATAGTAAAAACTAAATAATATGATTTTATTTTATTGAATTCTTACCGGGAAGTCCGGGATCTCCGGGCATACCAGAAAATCCTGGGATACCAGGAGCTCCGCGTGGTCCAACAATTCGTTCTCCGGGACGTGTTGCGGGGAAACCTTTTGGTCCTAAAAATAAAATATTTAATCTTAGAAATTAATTAAATTTTCAATACTCTTTCTCTGATTCTCACTATTAACTAAAAATTATGAGCTTAATTCAAATAATACTTTATTTATTTATTTTTTTTAAGAAAAATTTTAAAATAACTTTGTACACAATAATAGTTAACTATATTATTTCTTAAAAATTGATGAATTATTATTAAACGAGTATGATGCTTAATAAGTGTTATTGTGGATTGTATTAATGAGTTTTATAGTTAAAACAAAACATAAGTATATGCATATACACAATTTTTCAAACCTTTGAATCCTTGATCACCCTGGTCTCCTTTAGGTCCTGGAGAACCATCACGACCTAAACAAGAGAAGTAGACGTATTAGTATCAGATAAAATAATTTATTATTGATGCCAGTCACATTTTTTGAAAACTACCGATATATCAACAAAAAACAATATTTTATTATTTAAATAAACAAATTATAATATTCACCTATGCGACCATCTTCACCAGGAGGTCCAAACACAGTTACGCCTTGAAATCCTTTTTCACCGATTGGACCAATAGGTCCTGGAAATCCTTGAAGTCCTTGTTCTCCCCTAGGCCCAGCCAACCCTTTATTAACAAATTAAAATGTACATTAACCCAATCTATACACATTGATATAAAAAATTATATAAAATTACGTAAATTTTTTATATTGAGTAGAGCCTAACATTTATTTTTTTAAATTTTTAAATTTTTTAAACTAGACAATTATGAAAAAATAATTAAAATGTTGAATATAATTTTATAAATGACCTTACGTCAATATTATAAATTGTTGTTGCCTATTATGTTAAATATTAACAATGACTTATTAACTAGTAGGGGCTTATTGTTTTTTAAACAAATTAAAAATCATTAATAATGTTATTTAAATATACACAGATGACTAAATTTAAAAATTGCGAAATAGATTATTGTTTTTAAGAATTTTTAAAATTTGATTATCCATAAGTATAGATGTCTTAAAACAACTTGGTATTATCAATGTCTACACATGGAATATTTTCATAAATATTTTTTTTATTTTGTTCTATCATTATTTTTACAAGTTATTGTATGAGTATTATTATGTGTTTTTTTGATAAACAATTTTCATTAGGTATCTGAATAATATTTGTTCAAAGTAAACAAATTTACTTGGTTTTTATTGTTTATTTTTATTTTCATTAGACCTAATAATTAGCCAAAGGATTTTTATAAAACCAAGGCAGTTAATAGATAAATATTTTATAGTATTTAAAAAATTAACTAACCTTCAATTCCTTGTTCTCCTTTTACAGATAATCCTTTTGGACCTCTTGATCCAGGAATACCTACAATACATTATAATATACAATGCATAAATGTTATGTTTTTAAAAATTTACAATTATATCAAAAACATTAAGTTATATTATTAATATGAATTACATTTTTATGAGAATTACCTGGGGGTCCTGGTTCACCAGGTGGTCCCATAATTCCTGGTTGACCAATCTGAAATTATATAATATTACGAATTATTAATAATATTAAATTTATTAAAAGTATAACTAACCCTTCCTGGTAATCCATCTTCTCCTCTGAAACCCTCAGGACCTAAACAATTACGTTGGTTTGTTAAATTATTTTAAAACTTATAGATAAATATAATAGAATCTTGCTAAATACAAATTAAATAACTTAAGGAAGAATTATTTATAGTAACATTATAATTTCTAATATAATATTGGTATGTCTTAGAAAATAACAAATTAATTTATTATTATCTAGTTATTATAAGAAATTAATAATTATCTATTGACTATAATTTATTATATTATTATTAATTTTGCATCTGTCCTATGCAGTTCACATATTGTTTTTAAAAGTTATAATTATAAATTATATAAAAGTGGAATTCGATCATGAATATATTATATATTATAAGAATTATTATGTTATATAAGTAGTACAACTTACCAATAGGTCCTTGAGGTCCTTCAGAACCATTTCTAATTTCATCCAAACTTGGATCATATATACCTGGTTCCCCTTCAATACCTTGTACTCCTGGAATTCCTACACGCCCAGGATCACCAAGTCCACCCTTTATTACAAATGGATATATTAGTGGAATTGAATATTAGTTTAATTTAGTTTTATATTGATATAATGATAACACATTTATAATAATTATTTATTTTGATATTATCAAACACTTGGTATATACATTATTTAATAAAATATATTTTGTTGTACTTACTTTTTCTCCATCTTCACCTGCTAATCCCGAGTATCCCGGAGCTCCTTTATCGCCTGCACATAATTAAACGTAACGTAAACTAGTTACAAAAAAATTGACTTTTTTTTAAAATATTACCTTTCATGCCACTAGGGCCAACTTGACCAACATTGCCATCTTTTCCTCTTTGACCAACATTACCTTGCGAACCTAAAATATAAACCGATTTTTAATATCATAGAATGTGATAGACTTTTATTGTATTGATTTAACATAACTCTAACAACGTATTGAACACGTTAATTATATTGAACCATTTTTGAAATAATTTCTAATAAATGTAATTATAATATTTCAGATATCCAACATAACAGTTTATCATCGTTACATTAAACAATTATTAATCACAATACAACAAATATATACATATATTAAATATAATAAACATAAATTATAAAAACAATATAGGTATTCAATATTTATTTATGTTCTACAAATATATTTTATAATAACTTAGAACAATTTATCAACCCATAACTTATAGTTTCTTTTAAATCGTAATTAAATTAGAAATTTTTATGAAAGTTTTCATTTTTTTTTTCATATTGGTAACCTATATGGCTATATTATAATACTTTATTGAGTAAATTGGCTATAGGTCGACCACGTTATTGTTCAACACTTTTCAATCAAAGCGTTGTGTAATTGTGTGGTTGTTTTCATAATATCTAATATTTTATAATTGTGTTGCCCTTTATAAGACGTGCAGATTTATTTCAACTAATACATTTTAAAATACAAATAACATTATATTAAACAATACTATTATATTATAATCATAATGAAACATTAATATAAATTACCTTTTATTCCTTTAAATCCATTGTATCCAGGACGACCCTAAAATTAAAAATAACAATGTGTTAGATCTTTGCCTTGTTTGTATAAACAAACTAAGTCATTACTACTCAAAAAAATATTGGATGGTTAAAGAACACATGCAATATATTTTACTCTTTCAAGAGATTATGAGTATATTTTCATCAACTTTTCCAATTTAACGTTGTATCGAGAAAATACAGTTTACTTATTTTTAAACATAATATCAACGTTTAACGCACACGTGCACTAATATATAATGCATGTAAAGTTATTCAATATTCATGTAAACATTATTACCTAATATATTTTTTTGACTTTTAAAATATAATTATAATTTAAATCCTATATCAATGATACTATCAGTTATTACTTATTAAAGTGATACACTTACATAAAGACCTTTATAACCTGTTTCGCCTTTATACCCAGGTGTTCCACTATCTCCTCTAGGACCACGTTCTCCCGGTTGTCCTTTGTATACACCAGCATCAGGTAGAGGATCCAAATGAGGATCAGGATCAACGGGTGTACCTGGGGGTCCTGGTTCTCCCCGATCTCCTTCGTCTCCAATAGCACCTATAAAGTAAAAATATACCTATGGTTTATTAATCGAATAATGTTAAAAATATCTGAACAATTTTCCTAGTATCTAATGTGCAACAATTCCATTTTTATTATTATTAAAAATTAATTTCAACAAGTAAAGAAAAATACAGTCACAGTAACTCCCATGTTAAGTTAAAGATAACCATACTGAATTTCCAAGTCTAATATAAATGTTATTTTCTCTAATAGAACGTGATATATTTAAGTTCCCGTAGCTGAAACGGTAAACAATATTATGTAATTAATACTGTAGGCTATTATACAGAATGTAGAATACGGATACAAGAAAGAAAAATTAACAAATCATTTTATGTCACAAATAACAATATAGGAAATAATCGACACAAATAGTAAGTAACTATAGCTTAAAAAACAAGTAATCAGATGATATTTGAATATTTACTAATGATGATGGGTACAAATTTAACCAGCATTATACCTTTAAACATATCGATAGTAAATTAACCGCTAATTACACACCATTTAGGTACACATTTTTCCAAAGCAGTGAACAAATAGGATTTAACTAGCTTTCTCAAATAATTTGTGATTGAGAAATTAAATGTGTTTTATTTTTTACTAACTTCAATACCTTATTTTCTTTCAAAATTGATTAGAAAAAAAAAAGGAACATTTCTTTTTAAATGTTTATATAATATTAATTATTATTTTAAATTTATCTATACATTTATAATTAAAAATAATTGCTTACTGTGTACTATATCCAAAACAATTAAAAAAAAAAAAAAATATATTGTCTATTATATCTATTATATAATATTAAATTATGTTGTAGTTGTATAATAGGTATATGTTTCATAAGTTAAATATATAACGTCAGCTTACCTTTAGAACCTGGTTGAGAGTCACCAGTATCACCCTTTGGTCCATTATATCCTGGATCTCCAGTAAGTCCCTATAAAAATATAATTAATTTCATTTTAAACCTAATTAAAATATTTAATAATATAGTTAATATTAATTTTTAAATACAATTTGACGGTTTGTTTTCAGTTAAAATAAAATAAAATAAAAATAGCAATGACAATAACATAGTTAAACGAAAAAAATGTAAAACATTATTTTATAATCTTCGATTCATAATAATTATATGATAGATTTCATAATTTTTAACATAATAAGATTATAATATAATAATATTATAAATATTGTAATTAACTTTAAGTTTATTTATGTATTGTACTTTGAGTTAAAAAAAAAAAATTCAAATGGGTAGTTTAATTAATTTAAATAATAATTTATATATTACCAATATGGCAATATGTAAAATTGTAAATAAAATCATACAAAGAAGTATAAATATTTTTAAATACTATCATTTAACAATTTGTTTTGAATATAGGTAATAGGTAACTTTCTAAAAAATAAATTGACTGCATTGAAAGGTAAATAAGACTTTTGAATGGCTATGGATGAAAAAATATAAGTCCTTTATTCGTAAAAAGTATAAGTTTGGCAAAATCTATTAAATTTAGGTTAAGTTAATTAAAAAAAATAAATTTGACGTTATGGCGCTTTAATTGTTTTAAATAGCTAAAATTATTTATTTTTTCTAATTAGCTCGTTAATATCTAATACCAATTATAATGTAATAACAACCTATAATATATAATATGTACAGTGAAAAACAGAAATAGATGTTTAATACAAAATATCAACACAATATATTTTACTAACTTGTTCTCCGGGTATACCAATTTCTCCTTGCACACCTTCGATTCCAGGATATCCTGGTTCACCCTATAATAATAATAAAAAAAAAATTGTAATAATTTAAATTCCGCAAAATATTTTTACACCTTTTAAAATAATTAACAACAACTAGCTGTATTTTATTTTATATACAATATATATCAATATCTTTCCAAAAACCGTAAATCTCTTATATATTTTAGTTATAAGCTATCTAATAATTGCTTAAACTGGACATCTAAAATCAAAGAATATGGTGCAATTTTTGATTCAAAACTATTATTTAACTTACATGACGCGTTTGAATTTAAAAAAAGTCGTTGCAAATAGATATTTAGTCGGCTGGTTAAGATTATATTATTCGTATATTAAATTTTAAAAATTTAAAATAACGAGACTATATTCTTTTGGCATGCAAATCGGTAAATTATTAAATAATGATATTGATGATTTTTTTATACTTAGACTTATTTTCTTTAAAATAAACTATCATAATATGAATATGCACAACAAAAAACTTTTTTTATTTCATATTTCTTAAGTAATTGTATCTCACATTCCCCCCCCATTAATATCTAATTATCTGCCGGGACTTTACTAAAAATAATTTATAAATATATATGCTATGAAAAAAAATTATTATCTACTTACTTGTGCACCTGGTGAACTTGATTCACCTCTGTCACCCTTAAGGCCTTTGCTATTTGCACCTCCATCACCGGGATCTCCTCTTAATCCCTAAAAAATAATGATTTAAACAAACTCAATAATCACCAGTGTTCATCACTATTGGGCATTTTCTATAACTATTGTGATAATTATACGTTTTTCAGCCTGAACCCCGCTATTAAACAAATATTTAACAAATAACAGTGCAGTATTTATATACTGTAATATTATAGTATATACTTTGTAATATTGTAATGTAATAAAATACCTAACCTAAATTATTTCATTATGTTGGTTTCATAAGTAACAACAATTTTAATTCATACCTATGTACTTAAATTGATGGATATTTTAAATTTAGTTTAGAAATTAATCTTTGTAAGTTGTAAGTACACCAAAGCTGAATTAAAATATCTTAAAAATAAACATACTACTCTCGGCTAACAAACGTCTATCATAGCACATTTGCGTTCAGCAGAACATATTTTGTGATGGTAGCTTTAATATTAAGGTAAATTTACCTATTAAAAAATTTAAAGGTAAGAATATTATCTGGAAAATGTGTAATTCTTTTGTTGATATATAATGATTTTAAAGTGAGTTATAAATATCTTAAAGTTGTAGTATTTTACATAGCTATAACTCACTTTAAAATTATAATATCAACAAAAGCATTACACATTTTCCAGATAATATTCTTACCTCTAAATTTGATAATAGGTAAATATACTCTAATATTAAAGTTGCAACATTTGTTCTGCTGAACGCATATTTGCTATAATGTACGTTAGTAAGACAGACACCACAGCGGGTATAACGTGCTTGTAAGCACAGATAATGTTCTCACCTTTTACATTTATAATATTCACATTAATATTAAATCCAACAACATAAAAATAAGTATTACACTAAACAAAAATGTGTTATGTTGTATATATTTTGTAAGACGGAAATAACCTATGTGGAGTTAGCGTTCTTTTGTTTAAAGAAATTATTCACGAATCAATTGAATTTGTTTTTCAGCTTATATTTTTTATATAGCTAATAAAGTAATTTATTTTAACTTTAGCAGGTATCACAGTTGATTAAATTTTTCCCGAAAACATTGCATTTTTTATATTACTATTACTATTACTTATTGAAAATACCATTTAACAATATGAATACATTTAAATTCATCAAAAATACCTAAATAATTTTGAGGTTTAAACTTTAAAATAAATTTAATTTTTAATTATAACAACTAAAAATTAAATATATAAATACACGTTCCTTATATGTTTTTTTTCTTGATGAAAATGGAAAAAAGTAATTCATCGTAAGTCTTTGGATTTTTTTTATAAGTGATTGAAGTTTATAAATTGTAAAGTACTATGTGAAATAATCTAATAATTTCTCGTCAAATGATTTTTGTTATTTTGTTGTTAATCAAAAACAATTAATATACGTTGAATCTTGATATATTACACTATATAACTTTAACTATAATTGTCTATGCATCATGATCGTACAATTTCTATAATAGTCGAACAAATTTTAAACTATTTATATGCATTCGAATTTTTGTACTTTTTTTTGTACCTATTAATAATAATATTAAAGCTTAAATATTTGATAAAATATCACACATAAATTTTTCTTATTTAAAAATTTAGAAAATACGTGGGCATGATTGCATTATTGTTTGAAGTTCGAATATTAACTCCCAAATTTTCTTATATATAACATTGGATTACAATTTAACACATCCATTATAATGACAATATACATTTGACAACAATTATTTGTCAGAATGACTTCCCCAGTTTTTAATTATTAGCTTTTATAACGATTTTTTTTTACAGATTTTAACTATTAACTAATTATAATACGCACCTGTAGACCATCGAGTCCTGTTAAACCTCTTTCACCGGGAACTCCATCTTCGCCTGAAAGTCCGTCATTACCATCCGTTCCATTACATCCTTCTAATCCTTTCAATCCTGGTGGTCCAATTACACCTAGATATCCCTAAAACAGTGAAGTTTAATACATGATATTCTTACTATTATTGTAAGATATTAATATTCTGGAGAAATAAAACATTAATTTTTCCAGCGATAATATATAAAATTGAATTTATAAGATACTTAATTGTTCCTTACTTTATCACCGTCAATTCCTTGTGAACCAGGTAAACCATTTTCACCCTGAAAAAGTGTTAGAAATAAATTTTAAATTGAACATCAACATAATAATATTATATTTAAAAAAAATGAAGTTTTTAAAAAACTAAAATACAACTTAAATCTTTTTGTATCTTTTAAATTTTCTATTTTGATCGTAAAACATGTAACATATTATAATGTCTTTCAAAAACTGCTGAAAACATTTAGTGTATTTTTTTAAATTTTTTTAAATTTTTATTCGGATTCAAGTGGTTGAACCATTCATCTGGCTTATTATAATTTTTGTGATTTTGAAAAAAAAATAAATTGTTTAATATATTTTAAAGTATAACTACATAGGTATGTTATATTATTTGAATAATATGTACATACTCGATATCCTTTTAAACCGGGATCTCCTCGTTCACCGAACGATCCTTTTTCTCCTTTTGACCCTGGTGGACCATCCTGACCTGAAATATAAACGAAAAGTTGATTATTAATTATTGTAGATATATGATTAAATTAATGATAATTAAAAATTATAAACATATTTTTCTTTACTAAAAAAATATTAAAACAATATTAAATATTAAAAAAAAATACACATTAATGATCAAGACTAGTATGCATAAGATAAAAACTTTTTGAGCACAACGCCGGGTCACTATATTAAAAATATAATTAAAAAAAAACTCAACTAGTAGATAATAACAGACTATTTTCTTTTTAAAATTATTTGTTTAATTTAATTCTTTTGTCTCTTCGTGTAGAACCAGTGTGAGGTACTTTCGAGTATTTGAAGTGAATAGTATATTATTTATGATTACTAAAATCGAGCAAATAACATAACCTAATCAACAGTTTTTATGTGAAAATAGTGAGCTTCAAACACGAACAGTCTTAATTTTGATAAAATAGTATAATTTTTTTAATGAAAATAAAGTATTATACAATCATGTTATTCGTGTCAATCTGTTGTTAAAATTACTTAAAACCAATAAATTGTGATATAAAAAAACACTATAATATAATAGATTCCGATTATAATATCTTCTAATCATATAGCGTTCCTATAACACTTAGTACACAAATTTGAATAACTCGCATACCACTTACATAAAAATTTAAAAAAGGTGATCTGTTGAACAGTTAAAAAATAACATTAATAAAGGGTTGGTTCCCATTTGAAACAAAAATAAAGCGTTTTTATTACCACAGCATAATATTCTTTAAAGAGACAAAAAAAAAAATCCAAGAAATGAGTATTTTAAAATATTTTCCTTAAGTGTAATAGAAAATTTCAAATGTCATAATTTTAATATTATATTTATAAATGTGTGATGGTACTACCTTATATCATAAATATATTTTTTTTTCTTCCTTATTGGCTTAGTTATGATTTTTAAATACGAAATGAAAATATTATTAAATTAAATAAATACACATAAAACACTAAATTATAATAATAACTATTATTTTAATATCAAACCTGTTTCTCCTGGAGGACCTTCTGAACCTTGTTGTCCAAAAATACCTTTGTCACCAGGTTCTCCGACAATTCCTTTACAGTCGCATTTAAATGGATTAGTGCATCCTCTACAAGCCTATACAAAATAATCATACATTTCAAATTAACGTTTGTTGAATAGAACTTTTAGTTTATTATAATCTATTATCTTAGTTTAGTTTTTAAAGTATACTAAGGCCATTCAAAAATGGATTTATATTTGTTCATAACACATAAAATGAAATATTCCTAAACATTTGACATTACTTAATTATAATATAATAATAATAATAACATCATAATTTATGAAATGACTATAGATTATAATACGTAAGGGTCGACGTGTTGTAAGTATTATACGTTTTAACGAAAAAAACATGATACTAGCATTATTTATAAAATAAACATATTTATATAAATATTATATATTAGCGTTTTATATTATAAGATTAGGATTATACTAAAAATATATTGTTTGACTATACTACTATAGTGTTTATTTCAGTTTTAAAATATTTTTAAGAGGACGTAGAACCCGCATGTACTGTCTCCGTCTTAGACACGTGCGACATAGCAAATTCTCGTTCATCATTTTCAATATTGTGCTGTTAGTTTTGATATTAGAGTGAACTGTCCTATTATAAAATTTAGATGTAAGATAATTATTCAGGGCCCCAAGTAGCCTTTTATTGATATTATTATTTTAAAGTAAGTTATGATCTTTTTGAAACTGTACATTTTAAAATGATCATAACTTACTAAAAAATAACAATATAAATAAAAGGCTACGTACGCCTTGGATAATTATCTTACCTTTAAAACAGCACAATATTGAAAATTGTGAACGAAAAATTGCCATGTCGTACGTGTGTAAGACGGAGACAACACGTGCGGGTACTACGTCCTCTTAAGAGGACGCCAAATTTGGATAACATAACAATTTTGTCTCTGACTTATTCTTACAAAGATGCAATATTAGATATACGAGTAATATAGCAATATAGATGGTAATTTGTTTTTAACAAAACCAATTTTGTATTCTTAGCTGTTACTAGAGAAAATTTTCCTATTATCAAACTTAAGTTTAAGAACATTTTCTATGTTTATACATTATGTTATCAATATTTTTATATTATAATATTTTACATACCTATTCATAAATATCGTAAATGAACAACGTTCAAACATAGATTATCTTTAATTTTAATAATAAGTCAATTCATTGTAATGTCAGTTAAGCCCAACAACATAAAATTGGTTCAGCGACACAAATGATTATGGTCCAATGGAGTGCAGTTATGAATAATGATATCGTATAATTAGTAAAGGTTGTTATTTGAAAATCAAATGTTGATAGTGGCTTACCCCGCAGTATAAATGTTGGGAAAAAAAGGTTTTATACTATTCTAGAAAAGTATGTACTTATTTAAATTTTGTCAAAAAAAGTCAATACTTTTCGAGATATGAGTGTACAGTGAACAATAATCACCTCGTATACTGTGTAATAGTATTTATTAACTGTCATAGTTTTATAACATGTAAATATCTGTTCAAAGGGCTTAGTTCGTATATAATATTATTATTATTGAAATTAATTAATTATTTATAGTGTATGAACAATAAAGTTACTTTTTAAGATTACGATATATGCAAAATTAATGAGAGTTATTGCGAAAACGCAAATTCATACCTTAAAAGATAATTGAACTGTATCAGTATCATAAAGGTATACAAATAATACATTTTCCTATGCTATTATTGTCATATTTTATTTACCATAAATATTTTTTTTAAATACTATTTGAATACGGATTTTTAAATAGTGTTTAAATTTAGTTAGGTAATACAATTTATCATATTTTAATACATTATGATCAAAAATCGTCATTATGATAGTATTGTTCATATCAAAATTGTAATCAACACTGAAAAAAAAATATAGCATTAAACGTTTTTTCAAAACAGGATAGGATATAATATATGAATGACTAGTATCTCGCGGACATCCGGTCACTAGTTTCAAACGATAAGATTATAAATTTCTTAATGTACCGATTCAATAAAATTAGTTGACAACACCCGTTGTGAAATAAAGGCAATCGCAGCCTACGCTACTAGGATTTCCGGATGATAATCCAACTGTTGTTAAGGTCCTTTTCAAATAACCATACGTAAGTACTTCCGATTCATATCCACGTGCCAAGGATGTTCAATTCATTTTAAAGTATCGAGTATGTGTAATTTATAAAAATTTAATTTTCACGATTATTGTGCTACAAAAAATAAATAAATAAAGTATATTTTGTACCATCCATTAATTGCGATATATTTGCGATAAATTCCAAGTAGGTATTTATTTAAAATTTGATGATTAAAACATAATATTGTTTACCAATAAACTTTTCTATACGACTATAACATTACATACAATTAATTTATACATTTAAGGTATGATAACATTTTCATGACTATTATGTATTTATGTGTAAAAAATGTAAGTATTAGTCTTACACGAATTTCACATAATGAGTTTAAGATACATAGATAGATTTTAGATATATAATTATTTATTTTTGTAATCAATTAAAAACTAATGGTAAATTTATATCGACCGGAGTAATAGTACTTGACGAGAATTATAAACTTGTTCGTATTGTTTATATTAGTTTTTTATTACTAATGAAAGTGAATCTTAATAGTTATATAATAAAAAAAAGAATTCTTCTTAGCAAACTATATTTCTAAAATACTAATAGGTACTAACTTCGAAATAGGTATTATACACTCTAAAAACAAATAAATTGCATTTACTTACTTAAAAAATTATATTGTAGATAAATAATAAAATGAATAACTATACATTTTTATAAACTAAAGGTAAATATAAAAATTGCATTTAAAAATTAGTTGAAATGTGTAACAGTTTTTTACAACTTTGATTTAGCTTAATCTTCAAATTCGGAATATGAATTATTCTCACTGACTTGTTTTATGAAAAAAAAAACCAAAATTGTTATAGTATATACTTATTTAAAGAAATATCAATAGTTGTTTTATTATTACCGGATTTTTTTTTAAAAATACTGTGGTTTTAGATTTAAAATTTAACTAATGTGTATAATAATATGTTTAATATGCTTAATATGTGTGTTTTATTTAAATTTAAAAAAATAATATCGAAAGATTTACCACAGTTTTAAAAATCTAAGCAAACAGTTTATAATTTATTTTATTCTATTTGAAATTATTTTTGAAATGTAATAATAACTAATAGCTGAAAACAATTAATAATTTTGTTGTTTTGAATCATAAGGTAATATTTTAAAATGATTAATTATTGATGTTCGATACCTATTACAAGTTTATAATATTGATGTTATAGATTTCTATAGTATTAATTATTTCTTAGATAATGTTCCGTTTTTTGAGAATTTGGGTCACATACTTATATTATGATGTAATTTTTGTTAATTCAACTATGATTATAGCCAATTAGTGGTGTTAAATCTAATATAATATTATCTTTTAATAGATAGAAAAAAATTTACGAAAACAATGAAGGTGTGTTTATTCGTATGTATATAAGTATTGAATATAACCGGATTGCCAAATAAATATCGATAAATTTTAACTATTGCTTAATCAACAACGGAACAAAATTTTAAACAAATATATTGCAATGGTTATTATAGTATAATTGTATATAAAATATAAAATATGATAATTCATTATATCTTTAAATATATAGGAGATAGATCGTAGATAGGTACTCACATATATTTATAATTTTTAGCTTTTCTAATAATTCTATAATTACAACTTTAACTACAATAATTATTTACTGAACTTTGTTTGATTTTCAATCGCATATATAAGAATAAAGCTATCCACAACTTTTAGTAAATATAATCATTTTGATTAAATTTAAAAATTACAAATTATTTATAATACCCATATAACGTTTTTTAATGTGTTTAAAACTTGAGACGGTGTAAACAATTGATAGATATACTAATTATTAGCAATGCCAATATATTATAGTTAAAATAATGGGTAGAGGTACCTTTTGAAAATTATTAGTTTTTTATTATTAGGTATCTGGTTTTAAAATATTCTTGAATAGAATTGAATTTACCTTGTACAATTACAAGTACATTATGATTAATATTAGATTACATTATGCACATTATTGGTTATTAAACATTATGCAAGGAGACAAGGAGTACATTTCATTATATTATTTGCATTGATATTTTAATTGTACAATATAATTTTATTATAGTAATGGTAGTTCAAAAGTCATTGCGTAGAATAACAACGATATATTTTACGTTAATTTGATATTGGTGATAAAAATTAATAATACGTACCTAACTTTTACACCCTTTTCAAGTTCTTGCCTAACACTGAACTTTATGTCTTAATAGTTTAAATAACTTAATAAAGTAACATAATATAATAAAAACAATAATTTTAAATAGGTCAGATAAATAGAGCTAGTACATGTTCGTATTTTAACAGAATCTATAAGGGACAAGGGTACATAAAGGCATATAATATTAAAATAAATAAAATATCAACACTTTTATATCAAAATTTAAATGCATTAATTATATATATATAAAAAAAAATATATTCAATTATAAATAATATTCTCAATGGACCTGTAGAATGTAGATAATTATAGTTTTGTTTTAAACATTGTTTTATATAAATTGAATTACGTGCATATTTTTTTTTTGCACAATAGCATAGGTCAAACTACTAGAAATATACTAGACCTTTAAACACGTGTTCGCTGATCACAACATAAAAAAATGGCCTCCATAGCGAATCTAATTAATAATAAAATGATTTCAAGTTTCCGGTAAATAACTATTAGGTGTTTGCCAATTACAATTTTTTGTTTACGTTAAAGAAAAAATATTAATTAACAATAAGCATTATTATATTAATAATGTTGATTATATTACTGAACTTAATGCATATAATTTGACTTTTTAATGTTTTGTGGATTATTGAACAAGATTTAGATATCATACTAAAAATAAAAATGTTTGTCGAACTCTAACAATTTGTACTAAACAAACTCTATCTTCCATTGACCGTTCATTTTTAAACTATAAAAAAAAAATTATGCATAAATACTTGGAACAATAGGTATTACTCTTACTCTACCTAGCAGATAACTAATTGCCATATTATAACTAAACAAGATATATTTTTATTATATTTACATAAAAAAAGTTTAAACAAAATTGATTTTAAATATTTATTTGAGTATGATTTATAAGTAATACAATATATTTGTCAAATTTATTAAAAATGTATTACACAAAATTTAGAATATAGAAAAATGGTTATTTTATCCAATTTTTAATGACTCAAAAATGCAATAATTATAAATCATCTGTAAATTGTGTTTTATTTTTTTCGATTATAATATTTCTCTAGAACGTGAAAACCGCCATATGTTTTTGAGTATATATCAGTCATTTTATTTTTTTATTTGATATATTTAGTGCTTAAGAAAACAAATTTTATGATTTCTCATTTGTTTTCTTGAGTGTCTGATAGATTAGCTGACACATAATATTTTGAAAAAGAAGACTTAAAAATTAAAAAAATAATGGAAACCTGCAAGTATAAAGAATCATAAATAAAAATATTAACCAATAAATATGAAATAATAGTTTTAAATCCTATATTTAAGCAATTTATAATTTAAAAAAAAATGTCGATCATTTTTTTCCATGCTAAAATTTAAACAGTTATTATATAGGTATTATGTTATTTATTATTAAGCGTGTAATTTAATAATTTTCTAAGATAGATTACGATCAATATTTTTTTTATATTTACGGGATTGTCAAAAATGTGTAGCCAAAATATTATTTATTATATAAGTGACTCTCGTGGCTGCAAAAATAAGATTTTTAGAAATGTGTTAACGGCAATAATTGTCATAAAAAAATGTTTTTACTCTAACACGCCTTTAACAAGACAAGTAGCAATACATTCAACTAGGATTTAATTTTAATTTTGAAAATATATATACATTTTTATAGTTTTTTTTTTTTTAAAGATTATTTCAGTTAATTATGTTTATAGTAATTTTTTTTTATTCAAAATAAAAGTGTTATAATATCTATACATACGATTAGATTAAAATTGTTAAAAAATTATAATATAATATAATATAAAAATATATTACTTTTGTTCACTTATTGATCTCTATAAAAACATGTAAAATACAAACTGACTATAGAATTTTAAATGTTCACTATTTTATTAAGTATTTCACACGCAATGTAAAGTACTTCTTAAAATTTGTTTTCATTTATTATTTGTTACAAATTATTTTTAAAAAAAGCTGAAATATTTTATAAACGGTACAGTAAATTGTTATCCACTTAGAGTTTCTATTCGTGTTTTTATCGAGAAAACGTGTGCAAATAAAATTATTACACTTATTTCAATACGTATTTTGTTCGGCTTTGGATGCTTTTTATTTTTGGAAAATCTCTTTTTTTGAGCTATACAAATATCAAAACGTATTTAATAGAATATCTATAAATGACGTGAATATAATATTATATATCACTGTTTTTCAAATTTTACATTCACATATATGGTTCTTATAGATAATTTACAGGATAGGACTAAGGAATAGATGTGCCAATATTATCACCTAAACAGATGAAAATTGGGGTCAACATTTTGTATGCAATTTAGTATGAACAACTTTAAATAATTCTATGCATTGGTACTTTTTTTTACTCTTTTGTTTGTACAAAAAATTTAAGTTAAAATTTTAAAATTCAAATTAAAGTCACTCCAATAAATATAACTTTATTTTTAATGTAGCTTCACATTACATCGGTGTATCCGAATTGGTTCCGAAATGTCAGAATTGGTTCCGTGTTTGCTATAAAAGGGTGTATCCTAATTGGTTCCCCGGTCAAAGCAATTTCAATTTTTTTTTCCATTTTATACAGGCTTAGCCACTTACGACTGTTCATATAGTATTATGCAGTTATGGTTAAAAATTATGATACTTTACCACTTAAATTTTTTTATAATTTTTTGTCATAATAGATAGTAAGTAGTAATCATAAATAATATAATGATGATAATGTATTTTTTTTAATTAAAAATATAAAATAAATAATAATAAACATAATATCGTTTTAATTCGTCCATTTCTTTTTTTTTTATAAGTATTGTGTATTATTGAGGTAAAGATTTATAACAAACATTTTCTATAAACCCCATTCTATTTATTTAATTATTTTTATATTTGTCCATTTTTGTTTTATTTATTGGAAATATTATTTCCTTATTTTTAGATTTAAGATTTTGTAGTACTTCGCAATTTTACATATGTTTCAATTTGAAGTTATTTTAATACATCATTGAATTGAAAGATATTTGATTGTGCGGAATAGAATAAAATGTTGAACTTGCTGTTATTATTATAAATATTATTTGATTATTGTATTTCGCCTTTTTAGAAAGTGTTTATCGGGAACTAATTCGGATATGTGTTGAACATTCTGATGTTGGGAACCAATTCGGATGTCAATTTTCAGGTATGGAAACCCATTCAGATGCAGTCATAATTATCATAAAAATTGCTGGAGTACTTAGATCATTTATGCTAGTTTCCCGAAGCTCATTTATTATAGTCCCAGTCTGCAACTGGTATGAGTTTATCTCACATTTGAAGTGTTTATTCCTAGTCGTAACTTAAAAAATAAAATGTTTCATTGGCATATAGTTTACAGATATCACTATACCTATATATGATTTTTATCTATTTTGAAAATCATGTATTTATAAATACAATAATTAATTATAAAATAAAAATATAAAATACAAGTCAATAAATGTGAAATAATAAATTTACAATTTAAATAAAATCATCGATCATCGTATACATACTCAAAATGTAACAGGTCATGTATTGTATTTATAACAAGTGATGTAGTTTGATAATTATTATTAATTGTAAGTATTGGTAGGCAATGATTCCAAATGCGGTGTTTAACCTTCGATATCACGATTTATCAAAATATGAACATAAAAAAAATTAACCAATTGCAAATAAACGTCGTAATAATATATATCAAACATGATATATATATATATATTATAATAAGCCAAATAAAAATACTTTAGACCGTATACCTACCGGTCATTATTAAAATGTTTCGTTGATTAAATTTGTATCAATCGCAAAAAAATTAATTTGCTTTTTTATGAATGTTTAGTAGAAAAAAATGCAATGTAATGAATATAATAATGCTAATAGACAAATAAAAAAATGAATAATTAGATCATGAATTAAAACGTTAAATAATAATAGTATTAATAATATAATAGAAATCAAAAATAAGGCCAACTATCGTTATGTACACGAAATTATTATGCACGTGTAGGTATAATAATTAATATTTGATAGTAAAATGGCCATTAATGATGTTTTTTTATGATAGTGGTACACAGGAAACGAATAGTTTCCCCGAATATAATATTATTATCTTTATATGTATATACATTGCGTGTGTGTGTGTATGTATTTATTATATTACATACTAGGCAAGCGTTCATTATTGATTCATGTTATATAAATCGCCGTCTTATCTGCAGTAACACAACTACCGCAAATTGATAAATGTATAACACAATAATTATCGTTATATTTAAATTAGGCCGACAAATATTATTCATATTATTCAATTGACCGGATAACGGACTTCCAGTTCATTTCGACAATACTATTACATAAAATGATAATAATATTAAAACGGTGATTTTTAATATTTTAACGTTATGATACGTATGATAAAATATATTCGTTGAAAACATAACAAATAATAGACTGTACAATTTATACTTAAATTCAATGACGGTCATTAAAAAAATATATACTCCATCTTGAATTGAACTGGTAGTTAAAAATAAGTCTTAATTGACCAGTAGGTAATAAATATCTATTATTAATATTCTACCTACAAGACTTACTTAATATAGTAATACGTGTACATAAATATAACTTTATTGTGTTAGATAAATAAGTAGGAAAACAAATATTCAATCAATTATTTTTAAATTGTTATTAAAGCTTATTGCAAATATTACTAAAAGTTTTCAAAATTGTTAATTTACTATTAATATAAAGAACAAAAATATTCAATATTTAATTTGACTTCTAAGTATCTCCAAGCACAATTTCTTTCAAATAATACTTTGAATAAGAGTGGCTGTATGTTCAAAATTGAACTTTTTTTGGTTTGGATGTTTTTGGATAAGCATTAAATTACAGTAAAAAAACTATTCATTTTTTCATTTTTGATGCGGTAATTAATTTCCCAATATTCCACAAAATATGGTTAAACTACTAAAGTATTAAAGATAGCAAATTTATGTATTTTGCATAATATGGCTTGTATGTACTCTTATAAATAGAGTTATTTAAATGTCCATTTCACAGTCTGTACTATTATAACTGAGATTTATACAATTAATAAGTTAATTATATAGTAACAAATTTTATAAAAATATTTACAAATTTAAATTTATCTATTAAATCTACAAAATAATAACTCAAAGATTAAAATATTCTATTTTCTCGGCCATTATATGAACGAACATAACCATCAGGCTGATAAATATACCATTATATCATTACAAGTGGCAATCGTCCCTTTTTCAAATCGTCACACTCTGAAATATACTAACTCGTATGGAAAATAAATGTGCACTTATATGATACTATCAACTTTGCCCCTAATCTTTTGAATTGTTCAAAAGTTTGAAGTAACAATTACAAGATAACAGACAACAAAAAACATCACACAGGTTTTTAATTGTTAAATAGGACACTCCAATATTCACTTCTTGTTAAGTTCATTAAACATAAAACATGATTTCATCGATGCCGTTGAGAGAAAATTCTTAGATTCCGAAACCATCTATCGAATTTTTCAGTGAGGATACTGATTTTATCACCACCACCTTGTTGTTGTCAATCAGCATAACACAATCAAGTAGATTAGTATTACTAAACCGATAATCAAGTCGTTTAGGTATATCTTGTCATATATATATATATATATATATATATTTGTTAACCATGACTACAAGACTACAAGACTTACTTAATAAAGTAATATGTGTACATAAATATAACTTTATTGTGTTAGATAAATAAGTAGGAAAACAAATATTCAATCAATTATTTTTAAATTGTTATTAAAGCTAAAAAAAAATGAATCCATTTTTAATTTCCATTTACAAATAAATATATGTACTATATTGTTTTCAATTGCAAAAATGTATGCTCATCATATTTTTCGAAATTTGCTTGTGGAATATCTAAGTTGTTATCAAGTATAAATATGAATAAAATAATGGAATAATATTTTATTTTTAAATTATTAATAAAACGTACGTTTTTTAATTATGTATTAAACCAATATGTGGGCCAATAGCTTATATTTAATAATTAATTACATATTTAATCTTAGTTAATAATATATTAATACATCTGTAAACCTATTTAAAATGAAGCTCAGTTTAATTAAAATTATTTTTGATGTCTTTATCACAATATTTTCATAATAAAATTACTAGAAACTTAATTTAGTTTTAAATTTCAATATAATATTTAATATATCAAATTTAGAAAACAAGAGGTAGTGATTCGATCTATAAATATTTTTAGTATTAAATTGCTTTGAAAATTATTTCTGAGAATATAAATAATTATAAAATTAATAATATTAGTTAATCAATAGGTACATAAAAGATAACTCATTTTAAATAAATTATTTTCATCTAATAATTTCAATATATTACTCAATACAAGAATATAGCACACATTTATAAGATATAATTTTAAAAGTTTTAATTTAATTTTAATTATAGTAAGCTAAACAATACTTATATTGTTGTGTTATCATAAAAAGGTATATGTAATATTTAAACAAAGAGTTTTATAATTATTAAATGTGACTTAATTTATTCGATTGCGCAATAATCAATATTGATCAGCATATTAATATCGCAGTAAAAAAAAAAAAAATATATTAATAATTTCGATTCGCTTGATAAAAATATTGTAATTTAAATAAATTCTTTATATCATTTATCTATTGAAATAGCACCATAAAGATTTTAAGCTAGAAATATATTAGCGTACGTTTACGTCATATACTGTTATTCAGTAAAGCCGTGAACTTTTTTTTTTTATGATGCAGCACAATTTTTATACACTTACAACTTATATCAATAGTGCTTATTCTTTATCATTTTTCATTATTATCTGATTACTAAGTAATATAAGTAGCGCCATAATAGTGATAAAAATAAGAGAGGTTTGAAACATTGTAATTTGATCTGACCGTTCAATGACATCCAATCTTATTTCAATTGATGCAAATACATAAGTTAGTTCCTAATGTTCCTATACTTCATTCATGCCACGTTTGATATTATTTATTATTGAAAAATAATTGTATCAAACATGATATAAAAGTAATTGTTCATGTTTTGTATAGCATATAAGTACAACATAATACATTGCTGATATCAATAATTTTAAGTTTATTTTTATATTTTAAAAATGTATTGAAGTTTGTCATTTTTAATTACGCACTTACAGTCTACGTACCTGCGTCTTATTTATTTAGATAATTAGAAGTCCTTAAATAATAAAAATACAAAATGTACAAAATAATAATAAAAATATGACAAATCAAAAACTTATTTTAAACTTAATTGCATGTACCTACCTATAATCTAGGTACTTTATATGTAAATTATATTTTTATAATTTGACCACCACGACCAAGTTATACAAGAGTACTTGTCTTCTTCTATAAATTTTCTTATATTTTATTTATCCGACCTTATTTTTGAAAATTAATAATTAATAATTAGCTGTACGCATTTCAGAATATAAAATGTTTTACATATTAGGTATATAATATTATAATATATAAGCTACATTACATTAAAATAAAATATTTTTTTTTGATTGCAGTTATAATTATTTAGTTAAGAAACATTTAGTATTTGATGTATCTCGAAAAATATTTGAATAATAAAAATAAAATTAAAAAAATAACAATTCGATTTTATTACTTTTTATTATAAGTATTATGCTATAGAACATCCTATATAACTGTATGTAAAAATAATTATTTAAATTTAAACAAATTGCTATACTTTGGAGTACAAATGATAACAACAATTACTTAGAAATGAGAATACAATATAAGATAAAACTATTTAAGAGGGAATTACAAAAGGTACATCATACCTATATTATCAAACAATTTTATGCTATTTTCAATACTGAAAATATAGTTGTGATAAGTAATTGTGCAGGTATATAATACTTAATACATCTGAATATAATATATTCATCAAGTTGTGTAAAGGCACGAACATTTCAAATTAAAATAAATATATGATGTTCGATATTTTTAAAAAAATTATATACTTTGTTTGAAGTAGTATAACTCAACTATTCTGATATTCACAAAATTTGAATTTGTTAAGAAGTTTACTTGTAAATTACTTTTTTACTTTTTTGAAATTAAACTCAGTAACCACTAGACATTTTGCATATTAAGAATTGTATAATGTTAATCATATTTAAGTAAAACAATTAATTTGAAAGTCTTAGGAAGTTATTTTAAAGTTAACTTTGTTTTATTCATTTATTGACATAATATGGGTAATCGGGCGGAAGCACTCCGATATTTATTTTACACTATATTCACACTCAATAATAATCACTTAATACGCATACGATACAAATTACCATACGAATTACACAACACGCACCACTTGGGACATTTTTGGTTCTTCGGAAACGGAGTTATCGAATCATTGAATATTATGAGTTAAACAATTAAATACACATTATATTTATTTTAGAAATATTAAAAAAAAAGTTGCAAAACATTTGCTCGGGTAGTAAGCTTGAGCAATAGAAAGACGGACGGACAGTTTATCCTATAAAATATTACGAAAGCTACTGAATTTTCAAACGAAAACTACTTTGACAATTCGATTTATTACAATATTTTATCGAATAAAAAAAAGTTTAAAAATGTTCAATTGAGAAAAGAACTACTATGACTGACATTGTATGATTTACAATGTTCATGATTTTCAAAAGAAAATTATAAAACTTGCGTAAATTGTAAGAATATATTACCAAAGCTTTAATTTAGTTAGAAATCGCAGAATAATAAGAATAGTATAATAATAAATATTGCATTATTATTTTATCAATTATTATAAAATATAAAATATAAGTAGCTATAATTATTAATGGTTTAATATTAAATTTTGTTTTAATTTAACATTTAAAGACAATAGTTTATTGCATTTTATTCATTTTATTGACAATTTTCAATTAAAATGTATTAATATAAAATTCCATAAACATTATAAAAATAAAATATTTATTAAAAACCAATAATTTTGTAGATTTGTCGACGTGTCATGATATCAAACCAGATTAATTATTTTAAAATATACGTATTTTAAACATAATATAACTGTATATAAGCTACAAACTATGACAGCAAGGTTTCACTATATATTTTAGTAAAGAATATATTCAATGTTAATTTTGCTAATAACAAAATTAATTTTATAAATGTTACACAATTTTAACCTATACAACAGACATACATATTATAAACTTAATTACTTTAGCCGTTGATTGATAACAATTAATTAAAATTATAAACGTTACATATTATGTGTAAATACATTTACTAAATCGCACTTTATTTGGTTATACGTGTAAGTTGTTAACAATTATTTTAAATTCTTGATGTTTTCTATAGGTATAATCTTAGTTAGCATTTTTTTTTAAATTTATAATTTATAAACGTTAATAATAAATAATGCTTATATTTTTTTTTGAATATGACCGTATTTGTTATATACAGAATTATTGAATTATTAAGTAATGAAACACATGATAGTGAATATAGTTTGATCTAACTACATTTTTTATACCAAACAATAAAAAGATGCGATATCGAAAATATCTGTCCTAATGATGTGCACTCGAAATGATACACGACAGTCAATTTGAGACTTATACATAGTAAAAAAAAAAAAAACATCGATTAGTTTCAGTCTGTATATCCCGAATACATTTTTTCCCGAGCTCGATCTGCACACAGTAATAATATGATGCGAGGTAATAAATACATGTTTTATCAACGAAACGTCTAGTTAAAGGAAAATAAATGAAATGTGACGAAAAGCGTGCTTGAATTGAAATAGATAAGTTTTAGGCTATAATATAATATAAGGTATCGTACAATACATGCCCAGAAAAAAATCCAATTCATTGGCAATATATATATTATTTACCATATCATGTACAAAATACTACGTGTCTACCATGTTAAAACGAAAAAAAATTGAATTTGATATAGCAGGGGCCGAGAATGGAGGCGGATAAAATGTCTGCATTTTCAAAAATGTATGTTACCACTGTCGACGTGGCCCAGGACTTAGGAAGATAATATTACATTCCAAAAGAGCGACATAAATTACGGTATTTTATGTATTCGTTATGACGAATGGTTTAAAAAACTGTAATTAAACCAGGATTATGGAGGAATTGGGATTTGGGATACTAGAACTTTCAACTCAAAAAATTGTGTTACCATATTTTAAATGACAGTAAATAATTGTAAATACTTTTGTAATATGCAAAAAAAAAAATTAAAAATTAAAAACTATATATCTAATAAATTAATAATAACATAATATAATATAATAAGATCTGCACACTGTATATTGGTTACTCAAGATTTATAATATAGACTTTGGTTTCTCTTTTGAAAATTTTTGAAAAATTTTATTAAAACAGATCAATTGAAAAATATCATTTTCCAAGAATAATATATCATTAATAGTAGAAAGTGTTATATAGAATCTTAGTGCAATTTTAATATTTGGAAATATGTCTTGCAGTGATTTTTGGTATAAACATTTTAATAAATCATACACATTACTTTTGTCAAATAATACTTTACTTAAATTCATATTAAGTTCAGGACTACCAGTTTCATTTACAAACTTTATCATAATGTTATTGCGATATAAAATTATTAACATTTATTTCGAAATTTACTAGTAAAATAATTTTATTTTTGAAAACTTTTTTGAACGTGAGCATTAAAAATATATTTTTTAGAGATAGGCCTCTAAAGTCAATGTGCTTCAGGATACTGCCCCTTCCCCCACCACTCCTTAATCTGTGCTTGAACGTAATATAGGTAAACGTTACGTCGCTACTTGCGTATAGCTATAAGCCTATAAAGCTCTAGAGCAGTTGCGCTCCCGTGCATCGCACACCGACCGACCCACCTGACATATACGTATATTATACATAATTAGACGGTATATATACACAAGCTGCCCTGATTAATAAGAGTGATCTGGGGTGGGGGGGGAACTTTCACCGTCTAAAACGACGGTAACGATGAAGTACTAAATAATACTATATTACCTATATAAACATTTTTTAAATATTTCCGATCATGACGTGCGCACCTACGCCAAAGTTACAATACGCACATGCACACAGCAAAAATAATAACAGCACAAAAGACACCTATTATTTTCACCTGTGGGGGGGCTCAAAATCAAGAATCAGCCCACTGTATCGACACAGAGGACTCGTGTATCCTGGCTCGCCTCTGGGGCGCAATATAATAGAATATACAGTGACGAGCGATTTGCCGACATTAAGCGGTCCATTCGTCGTATTATTAATACATAACTACTATATACGGCAATATTTTAACACAATAATATTATACAATACCTTCATACACGCGTTACGCGACAATTAAATTATTTATCGGCTTGTGACAGCCAAGTATATATATGATATATATTATTATTATTATTATTATTATAATCGTAATATTATGATTTTGTAATATTATTTTTGGCGTACTACTTACCGCCTGTTGCGTTTCTTGGACCAGCAACAGCAGACATGGGACGATCACCAGAACGACGACGCCGAGCCGCCGGCAAATGCCGCCGCGCGCCATTGGGACTGTGTGTGGTTTGCGGGCAGGTCGCCTCCGGTGTAGTTGCCCGCCGCCGTAGAGCAGCCGAACGCCGCCGCCGCCGCTGCCCCCGTCGCCGCCGCCGCCGCCGCCGCCGTACGTGCGTGCGTTCGTGCGGGCGCGCGCGAGCTCGCGTTTGACCGCGACCGCCGGTGGACGATGGAATGGAAAAAGACCGAAATTTATACCGTTTGGCGGCTAGTGACACGCGTTTTTCGCGACGACGGTGTTAGCAGGTGCGACAGGTACGACTCGTTGCGAGACCGTCCTGTTGTTGAGGTGTTATACGAAAATTTATTGTCGTGGGCGCGCCGAGGCGAGAAAAATTATTAAAAAATTATAAAATACTATTATATAATATTGTTGTTATTGCTAATCGAACGAGCCCGCGTTATCGTTTCGTTACCAAACACGGTTATTGTTGTGGTGACGGTAGTGCTGCTGCTCACGCTGCTGCGGCACACCACGTGGTGGGCACCATCGTGTTCGATCGCCGACCCTGTGGACCACTATAATAGCGCGCGCGCGCGAACTCTGCGGACGTTATCGGCGACCGTTATCGCTCTCGGACGTCGCCGCCACCGCCACCGGTTGCGGGACCAGGTCGACCAGGAAACGAGAAACGCTATAATATTAAAAAAAAAATTATAATAGTAATAATAATATTACAACAGCGATTTGAATACGAAAAATCCACAGAAAATAATAATTGCAAAGAGGCGTTTCGTGAAAATCAAAACATAAATATTATTTGTCCGAATCGACGAAACGTTGACGAAATGTCCACCAAATAAATTAGAGTACTACTCTGACTTGCGCAGTTTGGCTGTTTTTTTTGGTTTTATAACGCTCGTGCGAAAAATGTACTATTCAAATTATTTGAAAATTTGAAAAACTAGAAATTTGAAAAACAATAGTCAATAGGTATATTATTTTCGTACGAGTGATATCGTAAAAAACAAAAACTGTATTGCACAGTTGCATATATCTGCAGTTAACTATTTATATGGTGGAAATGTACTACTTGACTATTACTTATTCGTGGGGATGTAGTTTCTTGACTATTACCTGCTGATTGTTGCTTGTTACCTGTTCGGAATAATTTCCCGATGTGCTACTTCCGCATGAGTTTACGACATAGCAAATTTATGTTCCAATTAATCCTTCCAATTATGTGTAGTGCATTGTATGTAATTGAGTGAATTCACTAGCTCATTCTTAAGCTCAATGATGGTAAGAACAAAATATGTATTTTTATTGTAGTTTTTACGATATTTTAATTTTTAGTCGAGTTAAAATATCGTAAAAGACCCACGATAGAACACAAATTACGTTTTTACCTTTAATTTTGATAATAGGACATAGGTTAATTGACAAATCACTCTAATAGTAAAACTTACTTCACAAAATTTTAATGGTGTAATTTTCCATGCCGCACGAAACAACACATCGAATATGAACATATTATGGTATAGTCAAAATACAAAACAAATATAATTAATAATTTGATCCTACATAAATATAATACATATTAATATATTATATTATAAATTTAACGATTTTTATTTTTCTTAATGATATCTATGTTATTTTACTATAAATATTGAAATTGTTTATATTATTATAATAATATGATATTTAATAAAAAAACAAGAAGTGCTAAACAGTTTTCTCGAACACTACTGCAAGTATATAAAATATATTATCTTAATGTAAAGAACCTGAAAAAATATTAGTAGGTACTAGGTACAGATTTTAATATAATATATGCTTATAATTTTTTTTTTTTAAACTTGACTTTGAATAACTGATTTTTCTTTGTTATAACTTCTTTAAAACGTAGATATGTAATAAATTACATTTGTGACGTATACAAAATACCTATGTAATTATGTTTTTTACAATTGTGAAAGATAGGTCTATTGTGGACAATATGTATAGATACTCTTACTACTAACCTAACAATAAGATAATGAAATCTTTAAGTTTATAATTTCGAAATTCTATTGACTTGAATTATTAATAACTGGATTATGATCATAATTGAGTGAGCTATGCTGTTGACTAATGGGTAATTCACGTTTTGAGTTTAACAGTACATTGTGATCAAAATTGTTTGTTCACGACGTAACTACACTCTTTTTAATAATTGACAAACGGACGACGAAGCTTTCCAATACAGTTGCCATCCGCCCTACTCGCACACCGCGAAAAGTATTACATGTAATAGAGTGAAATCACTCGGAACGTACACCTCCGAATAGCGGACAAAATTTCACCGTTCGGTGACTAGAGATTTTTCTGCAGCGTGTTATGACATGTGCACTTTGGTTATTTAAAAAAAAAAAAAGTCGTATACATATTATACGAAACCACTTGACACGGCAGCAATTCTAGACATTTTTTTTTTCATTTTTGAGCGCCTTTAAATCGGCATAATCGCCTGCGACATCCGAGCTCCTTCGAAAAGGCCGTGCCATCGGCTGCAAAGTTCGGGAAACGGCCGCGAGGTGGCGAGATCGGCGCGCGTCGGGCCCGGGAGGCCGTCCTACGAGCTGTCGGTTCTCCGACCGCTGATAGCGAACGCCGACAACACGCCTCCGCCGCCGCCGCCGCCGCCGAACCCATTACAGCAGAGCGCCAGAAGCACCACGAAAACGGCGTGTACCGCGCGGCCCGTAGAGAGTACTATGTCGGTGCGCCGCACGAATCTCGTGTCGAAATAGTGCCGAGCGGGTATTACCGAACTCTGCACACCGTGGCTGCCATGCCGCGGCTCAGTCTGCTCCGTTGGCGGTAAGTACCTATCGCGACCAAATAAAAAACCAACACAAATCATTATTACCGTCACTATAATATTAATTGTATATATTGTTTTAACCCGATTTTTTTTTTTTTTTTAACACATATACCTTAACCTTCTCGTCGTTGTCCGAGCGTTTCGCCCGGAACGTAAAAAATATTATCTCGTACGTCGCGTAATTTATTTCCGTAGAAAAAAACTTCATTAACTCGTAAATTGCGTAAAATTTATATTCTCTCTCAAAATGTTCTGTGTTTAATCGTGATTTTTTTTTTTTTTTTTGGCAAATTTTCTTCGATCGTCCCGAGAGAGACGGTCGAAAAAATATTTTAACTACCTGGCGAAAATCTAGAGATTTAAGAAAAAAATGTATCTGTTTTTATTATTATTTTTTAAATTGTTATTTTTTTTTCAGGCATTTCGCATTATTCGTCTATTTGTTTACGACAGTATCGACGGTAAGTACACATTTTTCTCGCTTTTTTCCGATAATAACCATGTTATATAATATTAGTAGTACCTACACGGTGTCAGCGGGTATTTTTATAATAATATTGTAACGCACCTAAAACAACCATCCGGTACAACATACCAGAATGTAAACATTAATAATTTATAGAATTAATATTTTTTACATGTTATTCGATGTAATATTAAAATAATAATTATTAATTATTATTAATACTACGCGGTACATCTCGTTCAACCGATCCGAAGCGGTTTTTGTCTGTCCTTATCTCTTTTACATCGATGTACCGCTTCAGGTGCCGGTGTAAAGTGCACTCGCGATTCCAGCGTTTTCCTAGAACGACCTAGGACGGACGTCTATTATAAACTTTGTAAAGGCAAAGGGGGACATCGGTGTATCGCTGTGTGATAAACTTGACGAACCTTATGAATGAACACGCGCTCAACACCATTGAATTGTAATAATAATTGATCATTGTCGAACGGTAACAAATTAATAAAATATGTTATTATTCCGTAAAGGAATATTATTATAGTTGTTTTATGTATAATATATTTAATATCTTGTAAGTTTCGAAAGTTTCATAGTACAAAATATAATAAACGGTAATTAAAAACGAATGCAAATTACAGTTTTCAGTAACACTATTGTTATTACGAAATAGATTAATATAGCTTATACATCGCGGCAACAAAAATAAAATACTTGAAATATCCATAAAAATAAAAATAAATTGTCCTCAATAAAAGATTCATTTCTTTAGTTAAATATTATATAACAATACAAATTATTTTTTTATTTTTTGAACATTTTCTGATGTGTTGAAATTATTTACTCACTAAATTCATAAAAAAAAAATATATCAATAAATTATTATGATAATGTTTCATGTGCAATCAAAAAAGGACTGAATTGTTGTAAAAGTTAGAATTTGTTTTTAGCTTACGTCAAAAGTGTTATGTTTACGAATAAGGTGGTTTCAAAAAGTTCAATCACAGACAGCAAACCCATGTAATAGAAAACATTTTAAATTATATAATATCATAAAAGTAAGAAGGTGAATAGATTAGAAATATTTGATTTTTAATTTAGATTGCAAACTATAATAAACATCCGCAAAACACAATTATGATAATAATTATTTTTAAAAGTAATAATTAATGTAGGTACCTACCTGATACTTATATAAATACATATGTACGTGCATTTAAAATTGTTCTTATTTAATTATATCTGTTATATTTTATTATTTGGCATCATACAGGTGTACAATCTTTTTATTATTTATTTCTTATCGTTTCAAACCTTTAATGACCCAAGAAAACTGATAAATATCAGATATCTATCGAAAAAGTGTTGAATATATATATATATAACCTATTAACTATGCAAGTGTATACTAAATTTGTTATGTTTGTATATGTTAACTGTACAAATAAAATGTTTTCATAACTTTAGTCACCAATACTTAGGTATGAAACCTAAATACAAAAAATAAATATCTGACGCTTATTATGAATCACATATATATATATATACCTTTAAGAGATTTTATCTTTTGTTGACCATACTCACCTAATAATTTACATTCTATTTTCATTTACATGAATTCATAACTAACAATTTAATAAATTTTTATAAAAAATTGCATTAAATAAATACCAAATAAAACATAAACATTGTGTAACATTACAATTTTTGACGTGATCATTTGTCGTATTTTATTTCCGGGTTTTTATCGTGAATTAATTTTTATGTAAGCTATACGAGTACATTACATCCGTTGTTAGGTAGTTGTTATCTTCATCTTACTAACGCATATTATCATTGTAAATGTACATAACGTAGGATCCATTTAGTTTTGCAAATATTTTTATTAAATAGAAAATTTGTAATACATTTTGAAAATATTTTAAAGTTAACATTAAAAAAAAAAATACTGTTAAAAAGAAACCATACATATATTTTTTAAGTGGTTTAACATAAACAATTTTAATTACATTTTGAAGAAATTTAAAATTTTGCATGTTAAATTCGAAAAAACTTACTAGTCCTATATTAAATAATTTTTTAATTGTTGAACAATTATGATATTATACAGAAACACGGTAAAAAAAATGAAAAGAAAAACTTAAACAACAGTATAGTAGTTCAATAACCACATTAAAAAGACAATATTTGCGGAGTTGTAGAATTTTAATTTTTTTTAGTTCATCAATACAAAAACCGTTATTTTAATTTTAAGATCCATTATTTAATTGGAAAACATATAAATAATGGATCTTAAAATTAAAATAACAGTTTTTGTATTGATGAACAAAAAAAAATTAAAATTCTACAACTCATCAAGTATTGCATTTTTAATGTATATATATGTATTACATATATAAATTTGTTTTCTTAACTGTATGGTTTTAAATGAAGTGGCTACTGGTTAGCACGAAATTAATTTTAAAAGCAATAAGTGCAATCATATGATGGACATGTTATGATCGTCTATTTCATTGTCTACGCGTGTGGTTTCCGTCTTACGGTTATATAAAATATCTAACTTACGTTGAACTAAGCCAATTTTATGTTATTAAATTTAAAATTTGAGTAAATTATTCTCAACCTTTAAGTCGAGAACAAAATCTATATTTGTTAGATAGTTTTTTATAATAAAGTATTTGAAGCAAAAAATCATGAGTACGTAAAATATTAGAGTTTAAAAACCATCTCTATGGAACATTCCAAAAAGTAAAAGTGTACTCTAATGTACTTTTATACAGAATAAAAACGCAAGCCAAATAATTTATATAATTTCGCCAGAACGCAGTAGTGTCACTTTTCCACTATTGATTAATTGGTATACTGTTTTGTAGAACAATGACACATCTTATGAGTTAAGACCCTGTTGTTATCGATATCACAAAGCGTTTATGAAGAAAAGTGACGTTTTTTGAGTTGCTACATGCCATTGCCAATGCCATGTTGTGTATAATTTCATGAAAAGTGGCATAAGTCAAAATATATTTTTATTTTGTTTATTTTTAAATATAAAAATTATGTATAAAAGAGAAACAAAACAAAATTGTAATTATATGTACAATATTAATACAATTTTTTAAAAATCCATCATTATTTTCTAAAAATAAGACGAATAAATTAAAACAAAGTTTTTTCAAATTTTCAATAGGCTCTACTGAAAAATGCATGATTGTGTGTTGTGTCACTATTCTTGTGTATAGGCGGTATGTAATGAAATCCTCCTAAAAAAATATTCTATAATATTAGTAATATTAAACATATTATATATTATATACTATCGATAATTGCTATGGTTTATTTTCTTACCTTTTTCTAGGATTAATTTTTGTAATCACATTATTTCTTTTACTATTAATAAAGACTACTATTTTCTCTGGTGTAACCTAACCTAGTCTAGTTTTTAATAATAAAAACTCTTAATATATCTCCATTTAAGCTTTGGATTGAAAACGTTGATTGTAATTTTTACATCCAGTTTTCTCTCTTTAGATAATAAAGATAACTTGCTGATTAAAATAAAATCATATTTATTATACCTTTTTCTTACTAGAGTTGTTGAAATCATAAAATTATGAATAGTTTTCTATAATATCTGCAAGATTCTTTTAATTTTCAACCTTATTCTGTATGGCATATAAAATGGAAATAAGAAATTATTTATAGGTGGTCAAATTTGGATATTTTTTTTTATTTGATTTATGCAAATACTCTGATTTATGAATAAACTTAAATAAGGCTACGATAATATATTTCAAAATACTTAAATATTTCTGGTACATAGATGTTCATTATAACTCTTGAAAATTAAAGTTTTTTTATGTTGATGTTTAATGTTACTTGAATAATGTCTATAAAAAACTTGATATTTTCTCCACTGAATGGAAAAGCATTAAATCATATATTTTATGTTTTTACTGGTCACTGTTCTAACGTAAGAAATGTAACATAAAAAACAAAATTCTATTATGTTAAAAAATATGGTTTATAATTTAATGCAAAATCGGTTAAATAATACCATTAAATTATTTTTAAATGTGTAATTATAATTGCAACTGTAATAAGAAATATATTACGGGAAATTGTTAAGAAAATAATCGATAAAATCGAATAACGACTAATCACTATAATTGCAGCTATTGTAGTTACTAGTTTGTAACTAGCCTTATAACATATTAGGTATTTTAAAAATAGCTTTAAAATATGACTATTTCACTAAGCGTGAGACATGTTGTACTAAAAAAGCATCAGGTCTGACATCCCCAAGAATAATATCTAATCCCCCATAGTTTATCATAAATACATAACTTTCACAATGACTTTAAAATTTCCATTACAAAAAGGTACATCAACAAGTGACTATCATGTCCATTCTTACATACATGCTAAAAGTTTCATGTGACACATAATATATGGATTACATTTGATTTTAAATTTTGTCTCCGTGACACCAATGTATGTTACATAATATCATTATATTTTGTTTACGTCATGTTTGTAATATTTTGTCAAAAAATTCATAGAAAACTAATTTTATAAGTTATGACAAAAACAGTAAAAAGTCATAATCATTAATTTTCTCATAAATATTTTGCTAAATATATCCTGGCAGTCAACCTGTTTTGAAATATCAAACAAATATAATTTTTCTGTGATGATAAATAATTTGTGATTAATTATTTTCAGCAATGGATTCCCACTTGGAAGGATTCAAATCAAACAAATTTAAATGAACCATATTATGGAGATCAAGAAGTAAAACGATACACTGGTGACAATAGATATGCCATTTCAAACCAGAGAGGCAACTCAACAAATTGTACACCAAAATGTTTCGCGGAAAAAGGAAGCCGAGTAAGTTAAAATAATTGTAAAATTGTAAATAGTCATAAAAATACATCATACATATAATATATTATACATAATATTATTATATAATATATGTGTTTAAAAATTATTTTTTTATTAATTAAGGGACCACCGGGCTCTACTGGTGCTCCAGGTCCTCAAGGAATACAAGGGTATCAAGGACTTGAAGGTCTTCCAGGTAACTATTAACACATTTAAATTATACTACATCAATTAATCCATAGTTGATGGCTATAACTTAAAACTGTATAGTATATATAACAAAAAGAAAACAGTGCTTGAAATGGAAAAATTAAAGTTGAGAGACTGTTTACATTAAAAAAAAAAAGTATCCACATTAATTTTTATATTTTGCTATATCGTTAAAACGTTTACTACATTTACAACCAGTTATATTGAATAAAAATAGGTTTATAACCTCATGATTCAATATTTTAAAATTCTTTCGCTGAATTTCAGAATCAAATTGCAGGACTACAGCAGGACTAAGAGACTATTAGCTTACTATTAATTTATTAAATGTTTAGTGACTTTTTATGCAACCCGATATATCTATATTAGTTTTTAATAAATAATGGATTTAATTGTTTGTCTAATTTAATTTAAAAATAAAATCAAAATAGACCTCAGTGGATGCTGGGGTAACAATTTTTTTACAGTAAACAATCCCAATATTGAAAAAGGTTTCAGGGTTTTGCCTTCAATATAGTCTTTTATAACCTTTATTTTAACGATTATGGATATTTATAATATAATATATTATCCGCTTTGTATATCTTTCTCTATAATAGTTATTAATTATATACTAACGTAACATATAATACCATAGTATTACAAAAATTGTGAGTTATAGTGATTATTTATACAATTATTATAATTTTTTAATGTCTAGGTCCGGTTGGTGACAAAGGAGATATTGGTACAATAGGAATACGAGGACCAAAAGGAGATAGGGTAACGTACTAGTTTTATTTTATTAGCTTTAAAGTATAATTTGTGTTGTCGGTTGTCGTTGAATTAAAAATAAGATTTTGAAAATATGTTACTGCGTAAAAAATTATATAAAATTATTTTATTAACTTAATAAACGGTCAATATTTTATACAACTATATTATTTGTAAACGGTCAATATTTTATACAACTATATTATTTGGGATTTTAAAATGTTATTTAATAATATTAAGAGGAAATTCAATTATTTGAAAAAGTAGAGAATTATGTAACCACTCTGCTGTACAGTAAGTGTTGAGTGAATCTCGTCCATGATAAAAAAAAACTCATTGCAATATAAAATTAAGATATGAATTTAAATATGAAGATTTATGATAAATCATTACACACAATAAATGATTTTGAGCAAAGACCGTCTGTCGCCTTTATTTTATGATATATTTATAATGCTTTTAAAGTAATTTATTTTACTATCGGTAATATTGTAGGTTAAATTATTTGTTTTTTTAATATTATATTTAAAAATATCATTGTGTATATAAAGTATAATAATATAAGTGCCTAATGTTTCAACTACCAAAAAATAATATTTTTTAAATTACAAAAAAATAACTAAAATTGTTGTTCTCCGGTTTAAATATCAAATTTTATCTAAATTTAAACTTTAAGTAGTTATAAACTTTTTTCACTTGTTATTTTAATAAATAGTTAATATTATTAGATCATAAAATATATTTATTAATGGGCTGATAGACCGTTTTATTTAGAATCGTTTTTATTTCGATTTATCATTGAAATCAAATTTAAAACATACATTACAGTGACTTACTCCTCAAAGATGAGTTCACTCGATACCTGCTGTAAAACAAAGCAATACCTATTTTCTTTCCTTTCCATTTTTCAAGATCCAATTCGTTACCAGAAACCACATTCAAAGTTGAAAATCGAAGCATTAAGTGATGATGACATGCAGAAAAAGAAAATCGCATGCATTATTGTAAAATAAATACATTCAAGATTGATTTCATTGAAATTTCTAAGACTGCATCATTGAAACGAACTAAAAAAAAAAATTAAATAAAAAAACGCATAGCAAGTTGAACCTCATCATTCATAATTTTTTGAAATCAAAACTTATAAATTATGAAAATTGTTCTTCCTTCAATATTCATTCCATGATTTTTAATTTGTAATAAATTGTTTGTTTCCGAATATTTAGTGTATTTATGGTAATTTTAAACGAATATACACCATTTAGCCGTTTATGAATAAACCTTAAAAGTTGCCTAGACTCGATTCAATGTTAACCCAGTAGAACGGTACCTAACTACTTTTTGATAAATAATTGATAATATTTATATGAATTTGAAAATATATCTAAAATAATGGAGTATATTGTATTGCTAACTGTAATACGATTGTATATGTATATGGTTTGTTTAAGTTTATTTTAAGTTAAACATTTGGACATTTTCTCTCAAATTAACTTCTTAGGCCTCATTTTAAGGCCATATCACACATAGTTGCGTAGTAGTTTCCGTCTTAATAACACCACAAGTTCTCGTAATTCTAATATTTCGTTCTAATGTGAATCGACTTTTCTTATTTATTCTTAAATCTTATTACTTGAAAAAAATTATATAGTTATGAAATTAAATATATAATACGTGTATTTACTTTTTTTTAATACATTTATTTTGTTTTCAGGGCAAAACGGGTATTCCAGGATTTCCAGGTATTTAAAAATAATTTTCATAATATAAGATTAGGTACATATTATGTACCTAATAGGTTTGATGTATGATAATATCGTAAAATGTGGATTAAAGTTTAAAAATAGTACCCATTTATTTTTTTTTGTTTAAGAAAAATTCTTTTCAAAGATATTCTTATCTTATATTAATCCGATCAATATATATATTTGTTTAAGGTGTAAGTGGAGTACCAGGACAAATGGGCCCTCAAGGATTGCCAGGTATACCTGGTTTAGACGGGTGTAATGGAACAGATGTATGTATATTGTATAATTTATACTTATTACTTTGATAATATTGAATTAACAAAAAAATTATTCGATATTTTTAAAAAGCTCACCCGTTTTAAATGTTTTTATAGCCTCTTCTATGATGGTTTTAATATGCAACATTACACCATTCAATGGTACATCAAGTTATTAAATTTAGATTCATAATTTGTTATGATACATTTATAAATATTAGAAAAATAAAATAAAAATAAATATATATCGAAACTTATTTTCAAAAATAAAGACTTTCTCATAATACGTATAATGATTAAAATTTAAATAATATATTTATATATTTATATTTTCTTTTAATAAAGTATTTCATACTCATTGATATTTTCCATATGATTTTAAATTATAATTCAGTTTTACATGTTTTATAGTTGCTTATAGTTATATGTACTAGAAGGCCTACACTGAGATATTAAAGATTCGTTGTTAGGTCTACGCATACACGAATAATATTGTAATGCAATTAAAATTATATCAATTTACAAAGTAATTATAGTAGTGTAGATATTAGATAATATATTATAATATAATTAAAAAATGTATTATATATACTATGGTACTAAAATTCTTATATATGCACAAATAAAACTGTCAATATCTAAATACATTTTTAAGCCAAATTCATTATCCATGTCAATGTGACATAATATTATTATTATAAAATTTGCAAAACTACTAAATTAAAATAAATAGGAATATAATACATTATAATTTATAATATTATAATAATATAACTCTTTTTATATCTATTTTGCAGGGAAATCCAGGTCTTCCAGGATTACCAGGAGCTATTGGACCTCGTGGGTACCAAGGAATAACAGGCGAAAAAGGTTGGTGTTTTTAAATAAATATATAAGCTTTTGTCTTTTAATAATTAATAGAAAATAGATTAAGAAATATGAGGTTTAAGTGTTTTAACAATATCTAAACAAATACCTTCAAACGTTATTTTATTTATAATTTATTTTTAATTTTTTGTTTTAAGTTTAACGTTAAAAATTAAAATTAAATGGTAAACACCAATAAAATTTAACCTTAACACTATAAATACCTAATTAGTTTACATCAATCTACTAATAAGTATATTAATATTTACTTAATAAAAATATTGTCATAATATTTCGGAAAATAGTAACTATTGACTATTGTTGTTACAGATGTTAGTTAACTCTGAATTGTTTATACCTACAAATTAAAATTTTATTATAATGATAAATTATGTCAAATATATAGCGTAAAAAAAGCACTATCATTATATTTAATAACGTTAATTGTAATAAATTATAGGTAACTATTTTTCTTATTACCTATATATGTCGATTGTTTAATTTTAAATTATATATTTTAATGGTATTAAAATTTTTTCGTTTTTAGTTTATTGATTTTGTTTAATGTTTTAATATTTTTCAATTATAACATTATAAAAATTTTAAAATAATGAAATGCTGAAATAAGTAGTTATTACTAAATTTAGCTGGTAGGTACCTATAATTCAGTCTATGTAACTTCTTTGTTAAAATAGTTTAAATGCATATATTTTAATTATATATTTATATACAATATCCATTTCTATTTACATTTTTGACATTTTGAATTTGTTTAGGTATAAATAAGTTTATTTGATAGATATTAGGTTTATATATTTATTTATTAGTATGGTGAGCCTTACATTAGTTTTAGATTAAATAACGAACTCAATATAAACATATTATATTTTTAAAGGTCAAAAAGGAGAAGCTGCCCTTACACCAATAAATAACAAAGGTCAAAAGGGAGAGCCTGGTTTGGATGGAGATCGAGGTATGTGTAAAATATTAATTTATTAATAAAAATAATTAATAAGATTATCATAAACCTATAACATTATAACTGATAAAACATTAATAAAAAAATGTATTCATATTAACTATATTGATGTCTAAAAATAACTATAGTATTATAATTCCGTGAAAATTTAACTTATTTTTAGGAATACCTGGAAATCCCGGGTTTCAGGGATTACAAGGGCCTGTTGGACCACCAGGAGAAATTGGATTAAAAGTAAATAAAATATTTACCATACATAATTAATTAAATATTTTAAACACTGCTATATCATATATTAACTGAAATATGCTTAGTGATAAAAACAATTTTTTGATACAAATTATAATATTTGTAGGGAAATCATGGTCCTCTGGGCTTAAAAGGAGAAAAGGGTATGTATTATTATTCAACTTTTTTAAATAATTACTTTGAATATGCTTATTTAAATAACTGAAAATCAAACATAATGAGTTGTAAATTGAATAAAATATTATATAGATTGTCTTACCATATGTCTATGTTGGATCCAACCAATAACTTTTTTGATATTTAATAGTCAATGCTTTTGTTTTCTTATTTTCAACGAATAAATTAATTTATAACGGCTAAAGACGTGCGTTTATCGTTTCAAAGTTTAAATTGAATATAGATGGTCTAGAGAAGTAAATGTAATATTATAGTAGAGAGAAAATGCATAAAATGATGGTAAAATATTATGTGGTTACACGAAACCCTATATATTTATTACAATATTGTAATATTTCAGAATAGTGTAATTTATTAAAAATAAATTATAAAAGATTTTCTCTTAATAGGTATATAAACTTCGTTTTTGTAAAATATAGGAAATATGGGACTTGGGTATGAAGGTACTAAAGGAGACAAAGGTATTAAAGGAGAACGTGGACCACCAGGACTGCCTTTACCAAACACGTCGTTAATTGCAACCAACAATGGAACAGTTGGGCCACCTGGTGAACCTGGTAAAAAAGGAAATGCGGTAAGTATCTAATTTTATTTCGAGTAATAAAATATATTAGTAAATAATTTAATCTGGAATTTATCTTAACCAGGGTGAAAATGGTGAGCCTGGAATGAAAGGAGAACCAGGACCTTTGGGTGATCCAGGAACACCAGGTACATACATCATAATAATAATTTGTGTATATTTAAGTATAATCATGATAATGTATATAAAAATTAATTTTATTTATTTATTTTTGGTTAGTAGCATACTTATGAAAGGTTTAACTCAGTAAGCAAAATTAAAATTTGTTTAAAATTAATTGATTAATTTGAATTAGTATTATTATATTAAGATGCAATGTACACATCAAATTAATTATAGTTTGTCAATTTATATTTTAGGCGATGTTGGTGAAAAAGGAGAAAAGGGCTTAATAGGAACACCAGGACCAAGAGTAACTAAATATTTATTATGACTAAATAAACTTAGCAATATTCTTAAGTAGAATTTTTAAGCATTTTAAATATAATTAACTATAATTAGTATGGATTTTTATTAATTTGAAAAAATAGTATGTAAGCTATAAAAGTAGAAAATATAAATTATAAACAAAAATTTTTTGTATTAACATTTTATCTTATTTTTTAGGGTCGTGATGGTTATCATGGACCTGCAGGACCAATTGGACAAAAAGGTAATATATTAAAATATCATTCTATAATGAAATATATAAATTAAATTAAAAGCAAAATCAATCATATACTTTGAATTTTTTTAAGTAAAAAACATACGTTGGAATATCACACATTAGCAATTTTTTCTATTTTTTCAATAGACATATTAAGTAAACGTTTGTAAATCACTACTAATAAGAAACTTTAAAGAAGTATTTTTAATATTAATAAGCTAGATAAACAAACTGAGATACTTTGGTTAGGTCTGCTGTAGGTTTTGTAGATTTTGACGATTTCATATGTGGCTCGTCTTTGAGTACGTCAATATATTATTATATTTAAATTCAATAGTAAATGATTATATTCGATTTACCAATTCTAAACGAAGGCGACAGGTGGAATAATAATTTATTTAAAAAAATAGTCTATGTCATAGATATATTATCATTTGGATTTTCTAAATTTTGTATTATGAATTTATGACACGATTACAGTAGTTAAATCTCACAGTTTTGAAAATTTCATTATTTACAGAAGTTAATATATTTTTTGAATATCAATAATATAACTAAAATGATTCAAGAAAAATCGTTTATTTTAATTTGCATATCTATAATTTTGACAAAATTTGAAATTTAAATAATTTAAAAAAAAAACTGTAACTACTTCCCTGTATATTTTCAATACTTTATAATAGCTATTATATGAAAATAACAAAATATATTAAGTAGGTACCTTGTAACATATTAACGTTTGTATTAAAAACCAACAATTTTATAAACATAAATCGAAAAAATATGTATTATCTATTAACCAAGTTAATTTTGTTAAAAACAAGGTACTATAAAATTTGGTAATATTTAGTACTTATTCAAAAAGTTGGAAAAAATAAACAAAAGACATAAATATTTACAAAATCCTCATAGAATCAATCAGCTTACTACCAAAAATCACCTACAATATCTAATTTCTGTTCCAAAACGAGATAACACAAAAAATTCACATAGTTTCAAAACCAATACATTCTTACTTAAATTAAAACAACAATAATAATAATTTATTTTTTTAGGTGATCGAGGAATTGATGGCTTGAATGGATTACCAGGACGACCAGGGCTTAAAGGAGAACCAGGTTTGTAGTGTAATATAATATATTCTACTTATTTTATTTTATAATTTAAATTTATCATTCTTTTTAGGATTGGATGGAATGCCAGGTGCAGCTGGGTTGCGAGGACCTCCAGGACAACCGGGGGTATATTTTATTTTCTACTAAATCAAGATTATTATTTTTTTATGATTTTGAAAAAATACTATAAAAACGTAGTTAGGCTTACCACCAATAATTTATTATTTAATAATAAATTATCGGTTAATAGAATTAAGAGTACATTTTGATAATACAACAATTTAATTTATTTTTAGGGCGGAAAAGGCAGACCCGGTCTGCCTGGACCTCAAGGACCACGAGGATATCCTGGACCTACAGGTATATTTATGTTTTATATATCTTATACTCGAATAATAGTTTATATTTTTAACAACCTGATTGAGTTAAGTGCGTATAATCAAAATATTTTACTATCCATTAATAAAATCCACGCCACTTTCCCGTATATCTAAATTTTTAGTTTAAAAAGAAATACCAATTAAATTATAATTTAATATTGTTGAAAAAAGTTAGTGAACCTAAAATAATAAAGCAGTACAAATATGTACGAGTACACAATTTAAATCATTTTATAAAAAATTAAAATAGGTAATGATTTATTGATTTACAATTACTAATTAAAATTAGTATGTAAATATTAAAAAACAAATTTTTAGTTTGTTATTGTTGTTTAGTATGTTCCTTAAAAAAAATCTTATGAATTTTTAAAATAACTAATTATATTTCCTGAATACTTATTACTAAATTTAAATAAATATTCTATTACGTCTTTATATTTAAATATTCGTCATAATCGTTTAATGTAGACATTATAATTTATTCAATAGAACTATGTTGGACGTATTGAATAAAATTATTTATAGAATTAAAAATTTTAAGTTCCATGATTATAAACACGCCTCAATCGCACAGTTAAAATTATGATACAAAACAATCGAGTTTCATTAAATATGCAATGATTTATTTAATATAATCTGAAAATATAAATCTAGTTCAGCAATAATGTTTGTTTATATTAATAATTTTCAGGACCAAAAGGTTTAGATGGCATAGACGGCCTACCCGGACCTCCTGGTCCAAAAGGAAATATTGGAGGACAAGGTATGATGTTTTTTACAGTATAAAAATGATACTAAAAAGATGTATTTAAAGATAACAAATATAATATGTATTTAAGTAAACAATAAGCAATTTATTAGTTTATTTTTTAGTTTTATTAGTCTTATTAGAATCATTGAATTATTCGGTTTTACTAAAATTTTGTAATTGTGATTTTAATTTTCAAATTTATAATTATTTAGGAGTACCAGGATCTGTGGGCCTAGAAGGTTTACAAGGTGAAAAGGGAACAAAAGGAGAACCAGGACTTACAGGCACGTAAATTTGATTCTAATTTAAGTTCTGAATATAATCAATTCTTTTCGGAACCATAATACTATACATAAATTAAATTTTATGAATTTTAAAAAAAAATCATCACAGTTGATTTTATGTTTGATATTCAAATTATACCTAACAAAACATTTAGTAAATTAATTAAGTAATTTCAATTTTTGATTTTGCAGGTTTGCCTGGAGAATCTGGTCAAAGAGGTAATTAATTAATAATAATTATTATTATTTCCGTATACTCACCAAATAGGATCTTAGCTTAATTTTAGGTTAATACATTATTGGCTCATGCAGAAATAATTAAATAAATTATTGTAACTTATAAAAAAAAAATATGTTTAACATAATTGTTAATTTCGGAAAACAGTTTATAAAAATTAATAAGTTTAAGCTTTTACTAAATAAAACTTTACAACGTTTTAAACTTAAATCAAACGAAGAATTTTATATATATATATTTGTTTTATTTATTTCTTTTTTATTAAAAAAAAATACAAAATATTATTAACCAATGTCAAAGATCAATTATTGACAATTCCTGGAAACGTTAGTATCATATTTTTAATAGTTACATACATTTTATTTATCATTCATTAGAAATATAAAAGTATTTTTGTTGAATAATGTAATATTAATTATAACTTTTTACATTTGTATTGAGGCTCTGTTTTATTGTATACTTAAATTAATAAGTCAATTTATTGGATAAAATTTATCAAGGATTATCATATTATACCTAAATCTGAAAAACCTATTGTATTTTAATTACATCATGATATATGTATAGGGTTCCCTGGCACACAAGGCCCACCTGGACCTAGAGGACTTGTTGGTGAAAAGGGTGCTTCGATTGTCGTAAGTATTAAATGTAATAATTTTCTGTTTTTTTTTTTTGTAGATTTAAACTCTGTTGAAATGAGTTTTCTAATACAATTCTTTTTTTAACTTATACTAATACTAATTATAATTATACAATATATAAGAATACAATATTTTAATAGGGACCTAAAGGATATGATGGAATTGATGGACGAGATGGTGAAAAGGGACTTAAAGGTGAACGTGGTTACCAGGGTGAACGAGGATCTCCAGGTAAGCATAATTGGATAACATATCATATTAAAAATATTTTTATTATTTAATCATTAATGCTTATATCCTGTTGATAATATTATTATAAATTTAAATTGTTTTTAGGTGATTCACCAACTGGCATTGCTGGACTTCCAGGTGCAAAGGGTGCTACTGGAGAAAAAGGAGAAGAAGGAAGACCAGGAATTCCAGGAATTCCAGGTTAATCATAATATTTTTTTTAGTTAAAAATATTTTTTTTATTGTGATTTTAGTGATTTTATCTATGTGACAATTATCCATATAATTTGTTAAACATAGTTTATTTCAATTTTAATTTATTTTATTGTTCTATTTTGCATTAATGAATTATTACATTAATTATAGGTCGAGATGGATCAAAAGGTGAAATAGGTGGACGTTGCCAAGGCTGTAGCCCGGGAGATAAAGGTAGTAAAGGAGAACCTGGATTATACGGAACTCCAGGGTTGAAGGTAATACTTAAATAAATAGTTCTTATTAATAACGTTGATTCTATACTATAACATGTATACATTTTAGAAACAATTTTAAAATACAAAACAATACAATTTATAATTTATTCCATAGGGACCACGAGGACCATCAGGAGAAAGAGGATATCCAGGTGAACCCGGTGCTGATGGACTGATCGGACCAACTGGCGAAGCTGGTGCTCCTGTAAGAATTAAAATATTTTTACGAATTAAGAACTTATAAAATAATATTTTAAAATCCATATCTTTTAATGTTATACTATTAGAAAAATAGGATGCCAATGATCTAAAATAACCATGCATAAACAGCTCACATTTTGCATTTTTAATAGATTTTAGTTTTAAAACATATTTATATCTTAAAGTAAAAATATAAAAATAACTGAACAAATAGTGATATTATATATTTTTTCATAAAGTTTAATGATGAATAATCGTCGTGTATCAAAATAAAACTGCACAGGATGTGACAATAAATTATTAATCCTTACATTAATATTATTCATAACAGCAATACATTTTTAATGGTTAATAAGAAATTATTCTGATCGTGTTATTCACCCATATATTTTTAAGTCACAATATATCAATACTATTCCTTTTTTATTACTGTTATATGTAATATAAAATAATATACACAATTTGTAATGATGTAATTTTCATGTACCTGATATACTAAAAAAATATGCAGGTATATAAAAACTCAGCCTTAAACATGCTATTATATTATATATATTTTTTTTAATAACCTTAAGAAATTGTAAAGTATTATTGTTGAAAATGTTTTTATATATTTCGAATTAGCATTCAATTAATTTTTATGAAAATAATTGAATTGGATTAATATTTATAATTGTTTGTCAGGGATTAGATGGCTTACAAGGTGATCCTGGCCCACCTGGTGAAAAAGGTACATCTGCGATTATAACAGCTGAACACATAAAAGATATAAAAGGAGAACCTGGTCCACGTGGAGATCCTGGAAGGTAATTTATTTTTTTGGATTTTATTTACAAAATAACTATGGTAATCATTTAGAACACACCAATTTAATGTTATAATTTTGTAAACAAATCTTATCTGAAAAATTAACTTTCATCTTTGAAGCTGATAGGAAACATTAAAAATCATCACGAATTTCAATATTTATTTATTTTTATTTTATTATCTTGGTGAATATGTAAAATAAATATATTATATTTTATGAAGTGTTTAGACGGCGTCATAAGTAGGCAAATTCGATACACCCGTGTTTAGATGAAAAATTCTTAGTATCTTTGTTAAATTAATTGTATGGTATTGTAATGTATTGTATACAATATATGATACTACTTATTAATACAATCTATCAGTAATATCAATACAATTTGAAACTCAAATTTAGCAAATTTGAATTTAATAATATATAATATTAATTCATACTATTAGTAGGTATTCAAATTTAAAACTAACTAAATTATAGCGTTAAAATGTTAAATTAAATATATATTTTTTTAATTAAATAGCTTTTAAAAAATAAAACGGGGAGTTGGTATGAGATTTTTAAAATCTAAAAGGGGTGTTGAGTAAAAAAATGTTAAGAAACACTGATTTAAATTAACAACAACATAATTGTTAGTATATAATCATTATAACGGTCTGATAATATGTAGAATTATATTTGTATATGAATGTTTAAGTATAATAAAATATTAAATTATACACATTTTTTTTAATTAACTAGGGATGGCTTACGAGGATTAGATGGACTACCCGGACCATTGGGAACGCCAGGTATTGATGGAAACCCTGGAATAGTTGGAGAAAAAGTAAATACCACTTTATAAATTTATGATTAAATTATTTTTTTTAAATCTAATTTATGAAAGTTAGCATATTCAAATAAGTATATTTTTTTATACACACATTGTTTAGAATATTTTAAAATTAAATTTTTTTAAATACTCATTATAATTACTTTCATATTTAAGAACAATTCGAATTAAATCATATTGATCAACACACTAAGTCATTTTTATACATAAGTTTAATGGTTTAAATAAAAGAAATTTAAGTTCTTAAACTAAAAAAATTATATATGAGTATATTCGAATTATTAGTAATAAAATAATAACTGACAAAAATTGAATCTATGATACATATTTTATTTTAAAAATTAAATACAGTTTTAAAAAAAAAAAAATATTTTGATCAATTGTTAATCAAAAGGAAGAATGTGTTAATTTAAATATTCGAGTAATAATAAAATATTATTATAAATTTATTTTATTTCTTAATATATTATTTTATCAATAGATTAGCAATTGATTATAATGTGTATAATATTAAAAAAAATAGTTATTTTACGACGCAATTCCTTAAGGTTGCTGGTTATCAAAACCTAAATTATTAATAAACAAGGATATTAATATATATCATTACCCATTAAAAGTTCAAAGTATACAACATTTAATAAAATGTAAATATTAATGAAGTACAAAAAGATTTGTTTAATATTTATGAAAATAAACTCATAAGTCATAATATTATAAATTTAAAATATGATATTAAATATACAACATGAATTAACATTAAATTACTGTTTTAATATAAACATTTGTTTTAAATTATTAGGGTGATAGAGGATTCCCAGGTTCTGATGGTATACCAGGTAAATTACATAATATTTACTCTTAAATAATTTTTCAAAAATAAACTATGTCTAAAATATAATTTCATAATTTACAGGACAAACAGGATATCCCGGAGCCAAAGGAGAAAAAGGCATTAGCATTAAAGGAGAACCAGGAATTCTGGGAAGACCTGGGTATGTCGGATATTAATAATGAATTTGATTTATTTGAATTTAAAACAAATTGTATCTTAATTTTAATAGAATAAGGGGAGATAAAGGAGATCCTGGATTAACCGGTCCAAAAGGAACTCCAGGTTAGTGCAATTTGTTATAAAATTATCAAAAATTTAAGATTTAACTAACAGTAAATGAGACCTTTGTGATAAACGTTGTTGGTATATTTTATAAATACTAACGTCATTTCATAAATACGTTGTGTATTTTAATATTTGTAAATATATTTTTTTTAATATTATCATAGTAAAATTCTCAAATGCTTTATCGTAAATACCTACATTAGTTAAACTAATAAGTAATCACGTTTAAATTTATATATAGTAATGTTTTTAATTAATTAAAACAATTTTTAAGTAAAAAAATATTTTTTTTATATCATTACTTTAATACATATACATTATTCATATAAATTATTAATTAATTTTATTAATTTTATCTTATTAATTCTTGAAAATAATAGGTAAATGCGAACTTGGTGAATACGAGAGGAGCCAAAAAGGTGAACCTGGAAGTAGAGGAGAAAAGGGTGAACCCGGTCCACCTGGTATTGATGGTTAGTAACTGATTTAGTGAATTTTAATTTAACTTGTGTTAAGTATATTTCTTCAACTTATTATTGATTATTTATTCACAACAGGTTTTCCGGGAGAAAAAGGATCTATAGGACCAATTGTAAGTATTTAATCATAACAAAAAAGTGTAATTAAAGGTTTTTATCAAAATTATTTTATTACAATTTATTTTGTTTTTAATCTTCAAATTAAAAAATTTTGTTTTATAGGGTCCAATTGGACCGATAGGACCAAGAGGAATTCCAGGTGAGTAACTTGAAATTACTTAAATATTCATTAAATTAATTTAATTACACATATTATAAATATTTTAACATGTATTCATATACGTTTATTGGACTAGATACGAGTTTTTATTATTTTTGATTTTGCATGGTTTATTTCGTGTTACAGTTGTTATGGTAACCAAATAATAATAAGGATAGAATTAATGTTAAAATGTTATAATTTCGCGTTACAGTACAATTTAAGCTGCTTTTGTCAACCAATGAATAAAATGATTATGTTATACCAAGCAATAAAAATCTATATACAACATTTTTTTTTCGTTATTGAGCTTTTCGTAAGCAACCCCCTCAATACATGTTTTTAAATTATAATTTCAAATATATATATATATTTACATATGTATATGAATCATTGTTTTTTATTGCCGCAGAGAAAATATCAAGTAGTACTCTAACAGTGACGGTCAAATTATTTTGTCATGGGGGAGGATGTGGCGTAAAAATTATGACAAAATTTAATATATTAACATTAAAGTACAATATACATAAATTTAATTGTTATAAATATTTAAATATTAATGAAAAAAAAGAAATGGGTGGATCTATCCCCCTCACTCCCTCCCCCGTTTGACCACCACTGTACTTTACGTTTACTTTTTCAAACAAATTAATTAATTACTTCTTAATTTTAAAATTATTCGATTATATTTTCAATAAAAATAAACATTTATGTTATATATAATATTGTTTATTTAAATTGACTATATTTTATATATTCTTATGACATTTGTAAGGATTACAATGTTCTTCATCGATATAACTTTGATTTAGGTCTTGTTGGCCCCAGAGGACAACCAGGTATTCGTGGAGAAAAGGGAAATACTGGACCAATGGGTTAGTATATATTATTTAATTAAAATGACTGAAAATAAATTAATAAACATAGAAATAAAACTACTTTGTTAGTTATGGTAATAAATTATATCCCTTGTTTAACTATGTTCAGGTTTCCTTGGTGAAGCTGGGCGTGATGGAGAAAGAGGATACCCAGGATTACCTTCACCTAAAGGTTAGTTTAAAAATATATTATATAACTACGATCTGTATTACAGTCAACACCTTGATTGTTTAATACTTAATTAAAATTAAATTACAATTAATAAAATTAATACTATAATAATGACAACTTAATAAATTGTACATTTTATATGACGATTTTATTTTATTTAACTTCATAGTTACAATAATTATGTTTTAATGGCTCTATGCCCTTTTCAAAGGCCAATTATTCAAGTGTCATGTCACAATTAACTCCATCTGTCTGTAAATAGCATAAAATACTAAATAGTCAAATTAGATTCATAACACCTTTCAATAAATAATATTTTTAATAAATTATAAATGTTATTACGTATAGTAAAATACATAGAACTTTAAGTTCCCACGAATAATAATGGTATTGTCTCTTTTAATGTACATCTTCACAATAATGTAAATATCGTTTGATTATAATTTGTATGTATATAACTTAAATTCTGTATCTATTATGAGTTTGTATTGTATTACCATAAGAAGTACAACGTATGTAACTATACTTTGTAAACCAACACAGTCTTTCTTTGTTCTTGTATATATTAGGCTTAGCCCGATTACATTTTTATAAATAAACAAATAATGTTTTTAAAATTTTAAATTATTACACAATAATTAACATACTGCTATTTATTGTTTAAATAAGTTATTTCACTCAAATTATAATGTTTTAATATTGAATGTCGTAAATATTTGAACTTGAAATGCTCATAAAAAATTTATTTAGCTTTCCGAAAGAATTTTATTTTCACATAAAGGATGAACATCTAATAAAGAATTTAATAATCCTTGTATTAAATTTTTAAACTCTATATTTTTTTGAAAATCGAAACATTTATCAACTACTTATCGTATCACACATAAACAAAAAACACACACACACACACACAAATCATGTATAAAATAACTATGACTTATTCATACTTAAATATATATTATTTTCAGTTATTTATCCAACTATCTATCTTCTCTTTTTTATTAAAAATTATTTTGAGAATTGATACAAAATAAATATATTATTGAAATTTAAATAATACAAATTGATTGATTGATCGTTTTTGTTACAAATTATCTTTTTTTTATATATAGACTACGATGTGTGCATAATTATGAATTGTTAAACAAAAATTGTAAAATAATTATAATATAAAATGTGCTAATCATCTAAGATTAACTAGATTCAGTAATTGGAAATTCGCAAATAAAAACACATACAATGATTTATATATTCAATTTTAAACTATTTAAATTATAATTATTTTTAAATCCAAATATTATTGAACCTGAGATAAACTAATAGATAAATGTATCATTTTTGTGAATACTAATACTCAAAACGATACTACTATTTCATGTTGAACATGTGATACGCAAATGGCCAACCAACTTTTTATCTGGGTTATTTGTGATACACAAACGATAAACTAACGAATTTTAATTTTTTAGGTGTCAAAGGTGAACCCGGTGTACCAATGGTTGGACCAAAGGGTTCAGAAGGATTTCCAGGTGAAAAGGGCGAGAAAGGTAATTATAATAATTAATATTCTAAATACAAATAAAGATAATTCGGTGACTTCATTTTTATATTATGATATTTATATGAACCATAATAATTATTATTTTAACTTTGATTAGGTCTTCAAGGGCCGTTTGGAAGACCAGGAGTCTCTGGTGAACCGGGTATGTTGAAAATAATTTAAATATACATTATTCTAGATGGAATATAATTTATAAATATTGGTTTTTTTTTATTTTAGGAACTCCTGGATTACCTGGAGAAAAAGGAATTCAAGGTAATATCATATTACATAATCAAATTTTAATTTAATTGTTTGGTAATTTGTATCGTAGGCATAATTTTGGTTTATATTGTTTCTAAATTTATTGTTTTTATGTGTTTCTCTTCAGGTGAAACTGGTTTAGAAGGATTAGCAGGGCAGACAGGACCTAAGGGAGAACCTGGTGAGTAATATTATATTGTAAAATTAAATAAAAATCTTTTTTAATAAAATGTGTTTAATTTCTATTCAACAGGCCCCGTAGGACCAAGTGGACCACCCGGTAATGATGGCGTACCCGGCGCAGATGGTCCAAAAGGTAATTGCTTGATAAATACAATATACAACAAATAAAAAATATTATTGTTTAGAATAACGTCTGAGCCAATTATTAATCCTTGCTTAGTCAACTAAAATTTTTTATAGTGAAACAGTGAATATTTACGTAAAACATAAATAAGTATGATTATCATGCTCATTCGATTAACGTATACAATGTCTAGAAAAATGTAAACATTGTTATATTATAGGTTTATGTATCATTTTAAAAATGTAATAAACTGTTGGGGGCCATTAACATCATATTTTATTTATATCATTCATTACTTATCGATACAATTTTAACATTAATTGGTGAACCAATCGACATAATACTAACTTTTAGTATTGTAAAGGGATAGTAAAAACTTAAAAATATATATTCCAGTTTTATATATTAATATGAAATACTGTTATATTATGAATTAATATGTAAAATATGTATATAGGATTGGAGGTCAAAAGATTGACTGAGAAATACAAAACATCATCACATCCTAATAAATGCATGACACTGAAATTCGACATAATTAATTATAAATATAATTTTCTTTTGATAGGTGAAACTGGATTACCAGGTGAACCAGGTAGACCAGGTCTGCAAGGATTCCCTGGGCCAAAAGGTAAATTTACTTCTGAAATATGAAAATTGATAATAATGATTTTTAGTTGTTTACTTAAAACGACATTTATTTGATTATAGGTGATACTGGACCGACAGGCCCGGAAGGTCCTAAAGGATTTTCAGGATACAGAGGAATGCCAGGTAAATACAATGCTATATTATGCTCAATTAGTTATTACTTATTAGTTAATTTGAACTAATTTTCTAACCTAATCTATACTATAACACATATTATTTTTTGTTATTTTCAATTTTAAATAGGTTTATCAATTATTGTTTATCAAATGTTGTGAATTACATATCTTTAAACTTATTAAATTAATCTGACATAACTATATCTAAACTTAAATCAGATAACATTAATAATTTTGGTAGTTTTTAAAACATTACAATCCTTTTTGGGAGATATGTGCAAAAACTGTGAAATTTATGGAGAATTAATTTTGATACTGTCCTGTTTTATTTATTAATTTTTTTTTATCTAAAAAAGAAGAAATATAGGAAGAAATAATTTTTGAGTCTTTATAGTTTATATTTTAACGAAAATATTTATAGAAAAAAAAACTAACCAACTAAAAAAAAAATTTTTAATTTTTAACTATATGAATATTATGTTCTTATTAAATCATTTTCATAACAGTTAATAATTTACTAAAATCGTATTAAAAAGTTGTTTTGCTGGTATAAACCTTTTTTTTTATTATTATTATAGGAGCTGTTGGAAAACCTGGAATTGATGGAATGCCAGGTATTATACTTATAACTGATTATACGTCGATCATATTATCAAATTATATTAGATTATATCATTTATATTTTATAAACTTAAATTTCTAGGAGAAAAGGGTGATAAAGGAGATATTGGATTACCTGGAATCAGTGGACCACCAGGAGAAGATGGTTTGCCAGGACCACAAGGATATAGAGGTTTGTTTTCATTTTACAATAAATAATTCCATATTTAAGCTCATTAATAAAATTGAAATATGTCACATATTTAAAAAGAAAAATATGAAATATGGAAATATTTCTGAGTTGCTATTTTAGATTCCATTTAAAGAAATATTTATTAGTCTAGGGCCCGGATATAAATGCCCTTAAAAATACTGAAAAATGTCCTAAAAATATCAAAAAATGCATTATTTATTAAATAAATTCAAATTATTACATAAAAAAATATAGTACAAAAAAAATGAGTAAAAAATTAAATTACATTTTGCATTAAACTACACAATAAGAGCAATTTAAAATTGCAGTCTTGTTTTATTTAAAACTGGATTACCTGATGTTATGTTCAAAATGAAAATAATTTATATTACGTAGTGCTTACTATGTATAGTACTTATATTTCAATGAAGTCATTGTTTTTGTCATGATACGAGAAATAGTTCAAAAATGTCCTAAAAAATCCAATAAATGCAACAAAAAAAAATGCCCCAAAAAAGTTTTGTGGTTATAACATGGACTTGAAACACATTTGTAGCTTGGAAAGCATCGTGTAAGATATTTCGAAAAAAATGATCCAAATGCATTGAAATTCGAACCCTATTTATTATACCCTAATGTAACATTTATAAAATAGTTTAAATAAAAAAACATGTTTAAAAAGATTATAAGTTAAAAATATTAATTTAAAACAATATTTTTTTTTATACAATTTGAATTTCATTATAGTATTTATAGTTTTTAATTATCATTACCATTGTGAATTTCAGGTGAAAAGGGTGATATAGGATTCCCTGGACCCCCAGGTGAAACGGGATTACGTGGTCTTCCAGGTCCTGCAGGCGACCGAGGTTCAGTAGGATTACCGGTAATTTATGATTTTTTTATTAAAATAGAAAAAAAATCATTGTATATACTTACTAAATAGATATATTTTTTAAAGTTCTAGATTTATATGTAAATTAAAATTAAAATATGGTATATTTATTCAAATTTTTTATGTTTGTTTTTGACACACTCAGGGATTAAAAGGAGAACCCGGTCCAGTTTCAGAAAAAGGACAAAAAGGAGAGCCTGGTGAATCCGGTCTTAGAGGACCACAAGGACTACCAGGAATGGATGGTAAATAAATTTAATAATTTTAAAAAACATAAAGTACCGAAATACTTTATTGATATATTTTCAGTGTCCAATGTTAAACCAAATATTGTAGTACAATATTATATTATGATTATATATTTAATTAATTGTATAGCTTATATGTTATACAGTGTTTCCATTGAATATACATTATTAGGAAAAACTCACTATATCAGCAAACATATTTTATTCAATTTGAACGTTATTTTTTGCTCATAACTACACCAATGAAAGCTTTTATTTATGCTATCTCTCACTCAGTCACTCAGATCAAAAATAACAACTCAACGGAACTATATTGAGTGTATCTAGTTATCGTAGACATATTCTAGAGTCTAGATCAATATTATGTATTTGTTATGCATAGGAAGTTCATTATAATCTATAAAAATTGGTGTTTTTTTTTAAATTTGAATCCAATACTATCTGTGCAAAATCTTATAGTTATTAAAATCAATAAAATTATCGATACATGATTATTTTACGAATTGTAAGATTTTTTTCCTGCACAAATAAAGTATTTTTGCATCAAAAACGCGTCGACACTGACATCCTTTATTTGGAACTACTAAAACGTCATCATTTTTAGAGTATTTCATCTTAGATGTGAATCCAAAAAATAAAGTATGATAATCATTATAGCTTACAACTCACATTCTTTGATACTCCAGTAGCACGCACAGTTATATACCTAGAGAGGAAAATGCGCCTTATTATTACATTATTCGTATTACATGAAATTTTAATATTTCTGTTTAAAATAATTAAAAGCAAAATAGGTACATTGATACTAGTTTAGTAATATAATATTAAAAGAATAAAAAAAAATTTAGAATCATTAACAATAATAACTGTTTAGTTATTGAAGGTATTATTAATACTGTGACACATGTCTATTTGAATTCGATTAACTATTATGTATTAATATGTTAAAAATATAATAAATACACATCTATGATTAAATTTAAATACAAAAATTAACACCATATAAAATCTAAATATTGATGGATTATTTTAAAATACTTGATTTAAAAAAAGAAAAATGCGATATTGCTTTAAAAATAAATTTTGTAATTCCATGTTAATATTAGAAATCGTTACCAACCCACATACATTTCAATCATTTTTTTTATATATGGGTTTAAACTTGTTAATAAACATGTTTCTATCAGGAATAATTTCACAGCTAGGTAATAGGTATACGTCTAACGGTAGTTCATCATTATTAACTATTACTGTTACGAGACGAAATTTACAACGTATCGCATATATATATATATATTATGTATTTATGTTCACTGTCGATATTTTAAAGCATAAACAACAATACTTAAATGTCTTCAGCTCCTTCAAATATTTATTTATATTGGTATTATAAGTTTCATCAAAATGTATAAAAATTAATCCGAATATAAATTATAAATGAAAAAATAGTATACCATTTTAATTTCAAAAGTTCCTCGCATATTTCCGCACCGCTTGTTTAATTAATAATTATAAAATTCATCTAAATTATCTATCATAATTATTTTATAATTTAAATATATCATAATTTAATTCTCCATAACATACAATTTGTAGAACTTTTATTTAGATACCTATATTAAATTTAATAAAAGAAAAATGTAGTAGAACCACCACATTGTAATATAATATTTATTATATTATTAACATAGTATATGGTTCGCTGGTTAATGCATTTTACGATACTAATTACATTATAAATTAAATTTCCAGGTTTACCTGGAATAAAAGGAGACATGGGATTCCCTGGTATTGGATTACAAGGATGGGCTGGACAAAAGGTAAATTTACATAATATGTTTAATATGATAAATTATTGAAATTCAATTATTTATACAACATAATAATTAAAGAGATTTTGAGTAAAACATTTTTAGTTAGAAGATGTTATAATTAGGATATAATTTTTATAATTACGAACAAATAACAGTTAAATTACATCAATTTTTTAAGAAATTAAAGCATACTTTTTCAAGGCAATTAATTACTTTTTTCAAATTTAAAAAAATATATTATATATAGTATATAGCTTTCTCCGAAAAAATTAAGTATTACGATAACTAATCAGTGTTAACACGTATATTTCACCCAGTCGGTGTTAATAAAATAAGTATATTTTAAAAATTATAGGATATTAAACGGAAATTATTTATTAACTTCATAATGTTAATTACGTTACATTTATTGTACTATTCAGGGAGAACCCGGTATACCTGCATACGACGGTAGACCTGGAAATGATGGTGAAAAGGGAGTTGCTGGAGTTGCTGGTGTTCCAGGAATGAAAGGTGACACGGTAAGTGTATACAACAGTTATTATTAGATAAGATTAATAATTTATTTAAATTACTAGTAATTCGCGTATATCATTCTAATGATAAGCAAACTGTTAAATGTTAGACTATCAAGAATATAAAAAATATTTTTAAATCAAATAGAAAAATTATTGACATTAAAATTATTTATTTTTAAAAAGGGACCTCGAGGCGTCCCAGGAACACCAGGACCTCCAGGAATGGATGGTATAGATGGAATGAAAGGCAATACAGGGTATAGTTAAACAATATAATATATATAAATTAACTTGACCTTTAAAGCTTTATAATGAATTATTTATTGTAAACTAAACAAAAATATTTATGATTTTGTAGTTATCCAGGAATTCCTGGACAAGAAGGTGAAAAGGGTGATGTTGGGTACCCCGGATTACCAGGATTAGATGGAGAAAAAGGAGAAAGAGGCTTACCAGGTATCAGATTTTTAATTAATATTTTAATTAAACAAGTTATAACATATTTTAGTTATAACATATAATTAATACTACTAATTTAAAAATAACGTTTTCAATCTACTTATTATGATAATTGTATGTTATTTAACTACTTACTATTTACCAATGCAAAAAAAAATATACTTGATAATTTTATTTTAAAAATTAGTGGTAATTGAATATTGATTTATAAAATTTCCACGTACAAATATTAATTGTTTGATTTATTTGTGTAGGATTAATTGGATTAACTGGACTAAAAGGAGCTATGGGAGATAAAGGTAATTTAATATTACATATTTCGATTTTTAATTTGGAGTATCATCGTATATGGTCAATATTATTTATTTTTAATTTTAATTTGTATGGTCAATGTTAGGTGATCGAGGATTACCAGGACCTGCAGTTGATATTAAAGGAGATAAAGGTGAACCAGGGCCACCAGGTTTCCCAGGAATACCCGGTGCAATGGGTCCCGTCGGTAAGAATACTTTCTATCCTACAATAACTATAGAATTAATTAAAGATTTTCTAAACATTATACGTCTATACTCGTATTGTTTGTCGCTATTTTAAATGTATGAAGAATAATTCCACTTTTACAAAAATATTATAAATTATTTTGTTGCTTAGGACCTAGTGGACCATCTGGTATTGAAGGAGAAAAGGGTGACATGGGATTGCCAGGTGTAACTGGTTATCCAGGTCCTTCTGGTCCAAGAGGAGAAAAGGGTAAATAATAATAATAAATATCATTTAACCAATAAATAATAAAAAAAAACGATTAATCCATTCTTAAATTGTATACTAGGTAATGTTGGACCTCAAGGATTGCCAGGCTTCCCAGGAACAACAATCAAAGGAGAAAAGGGATTGCCAGGTAAATTAATACTAAGTATTAAGTACTCCAATCAATAATATTTTGAAAAAATTGTTTTGTCAATGGCCAAATTAAAATTTAAAGTTATTGTGTTTTGTAAACGATATACTTTTAATCCATTCTAAAAATATCATAATAATGTTTAATTATATTATTTAGGATTATTGGGTAAACATGGCAGAGATGGACTACCTGGCTTAAGTGGAGAAAAAGGTAAAATATTTAAAAATTTAGTATAATCTCATTTTTTTAACCATACCAAATTATTGGAAATGTTTTATAAACTATAATATTATTATTTGTATTTAAGTAATCAAAAAATTATTAACAAATAAAAAAAAAAGACAATTTGGATAAATTTGAGTAATATATAAAAAAAAAATAAGATTAAGGATCTTAAATTTTTTAAAATACATATCACGTTATTAGATATACCTACATATTGAACAATTATTGCTGGAATAAAAAACGGGGTTTTTAAGCATAATATCAGTCTGTTTCGGATTTATTTAAGATTGTTCTCAAAATTATATATTTAAGTAGAATATGGTTGTTTTAAATATTTGTAAACATGAATTGGTTGAACTAAAAAAAAGGTGGAACTAACATGACTTCATAGTGTGTTCTTATACTTCAAATATGATTTTTAAAAAAGTAAGAATACGCTCTATTGTAAATTAGGTATCAAGTGGGTCACTATTTGTATACGAAATTCGATTCTGAGATGAAACGGTCTATTGGCCTATATTATTAGCTTTATTCAAGAATTCAAGATACATTTTTTTTATAGCTTTTAAAGTAATTTTTTTTTAGTATTACAGTAGGTTGGTATATATATATTTCTTTAAATAAATATTCAATTTATTATATTATTAGTATTTATATATCAACTTATAGCAAAATAATTAACATCGAAAAACAAAATATAGTTTGTCTAAAATTAAATTTGTGTAGAATTTCCTGTGTTTTCTTTTATTTTCTTGGTTATAAAAAAAATACTAAAAAATTTTAATTTTGACCTCTTCAAAATATAACTAGATCCAATTTGTTTTCCAAAAAATTCATCAAATTTGAAAATCAAAACATTTTATCGATTATTTATCGTGCACTCACAAAATATAACCAAATTATTTATAATGACATTATTATAGATATATCTATCGATATGTAACTAATAACTACTATAAACAATAATGTAGCTAATTACATGTAACATTATATTATTATTTAAGGTGATAAAGGACTACCAGGATTACCAGGATTACCTGGTCCAGTTGGACCAATTGGGGTATGTATATTCATTTTATATTATTAATTTACCTTATATTTAATCATATTTATTTAAAAATTATTTTCAAATTGTAGCTAAGATTAATATTTATTAATTTGTAATCTTTTTTAAATATTATCTTATAACTTTTAAGTTTATCAATGACTTTTAATCTAATGGACTTGATTAATATTTTCAGTTGCCAGGTTCACCAGGTGATGTTGGAGCAATTGGACCACCAGGTATATAATAATATTTATTAATTCAAAATAAAATTAACAAATATTATCTTATAAAATATAAATTATATTATTTAAAAAAAAGTACCTATGTACAATATTTTTAAATCTATTACCTAATTTCATTGATATAACATTTTTCATTTTTAAATACGATTAATAATTATACTATTTTATTTTAAATAATTTAATTTTAAACAATTATTCCAGTAAATACTACTATATATTGTTTCGTTTATGAAATAAAGAAATTTAAAGTTTATATAAATTAAGATTTACATCTCTTCACCAAAACTAATTAGCATTATTTTTTCAGGTTTCCCTGGACCTCCGGGATCAGATGGATATCCAGGTGAACCAGGCAAGGATGGTCCACCAGGATTAATGGGTAACTACTATAATTAATAATTCTGCTAAATGAATTACTTAAAAATGATTTAAAATCAATAATAATTATTAATACAAATATTATCGGTATTATAGGATTAAAAGGAGAACCAGGAAGCCCAGCACCGTACGGTGAAAAAGGAGATAAGGGCGATGTTGGTTTTGCAGGTAATTTTATTGTACATATTAATTTAAAAATTAATATTAATAAGCATATACTTCATATAGAAATAGTGATAACGATTGATTTAATTTTGTTACATAATTTATTTTACTTTATTTTTTTATTTTTTTAGGGGAACCAGGTTATCCTGGAATTAAAGGAGATAAGGGAGATAGAGGTTATCAAGGTAAACAAATGTATTTAAACTTATTTTTAAATGACAAACATTAATGAATAGGAACGAGGATTACATTCAGGTGGATCTTTCACCTTATCTTAAAATGTGTTTCCGTAACTATTCAATATTCTCTACCATCTGTCAGATACCACTATTCCAGTTATTTAATATACTGTTTTAAAGTGTTTTTAGTTTTTACATAACTAAACTAGTGTATTCGTAAATTTTAGGGCTTGAAGGATTACAAGGTGTACAAGGTTTACCAGGTGACAAAGGATTAGCTGGAGTGCCAGGAAAGATAGGTACGTTTCACAAATTAAAAACTAAATAATTAATACTTGTTAGTCGTTACTCATCAATTAACAATAATTTTATTAAAAAATTTAAATAAAAATGTCTTAGACAATTATTATTATTATTATTAACATAATAACGATTTTTAAATATGTTATTTTCATTTACGTTAAGGTATGCCTGGAGTCTCTGGAGTCAAAGGTGATAAAGGTGAACCTGGTTTAGCGCCTCCGCCAGGATCTAAAGGAGAACGAGGATTACCTGGTATTTAATACTTTGAATATTTCACATATAGTTAAATATTTTACATTTTTAAATAACAATAATATATACAATTTTAACTTAAAATTAGATTGTTAAATAAGATGGTATCTAGATCATTTTTTTTTTTAGGACCTGTCGGTTGGCCAGGTGAAAAGGGAGACCGTGGAATTGACGGCCTTCCTGGTTTAGAAGGATTAAAAGGAGAAATGGGTAAAAACATAATGAATTAATACTTTTATTAAACTATTGAACAAATTATATTATATTTTTATTTTATTTTAAAACGTAGGTGTTCCTGGTTTGAATGGTCCAGTTGGTCCTCCAGGTCCAGAAGGCGAAAAGGGTGAACCAGGAATAGAAGGTCTCCCAGGCTCACAAGTGGGTTATTATATAATTAACGATAGTTAATAGGTATACAATATATTGTTTATGCACTATGTAAGAACAAAAACATAGGTGTTTAATAAAAAATGAAAACATTTGATGAATTACACCAATATATTCGTATGTTGTAAAATATTTTTAAAAAAAATAATGTTAAACTGCATATTAAACAATCGTCTTACATTAAATGAATCGAGAGTGAGCCAATAGTCCCCGTAATATAATTAAGTGACCCGTCAAATTTTAATGAATTATTAAACTAATCAGTTTTTATTTATTTTATTTTGTTAACATTTTTTTTTAATTCTGCTCAAATATTTCAAATTTTTAAAGTAAAAATGTATAGAATTATATTACAATCAAAAATTATAAAAACATAATAATTATTTTCTAAAACTACATTTAAAAAGTGCATTTATAGTTTGAAACTCTTAATACTATATGGAGATATTTCAACAACAGATAAAAATCTTACTAATTAAATAATTTAATATATATATATAAAATTTACTCAACTTATAAATTTGTATTAAGGGGCCCCCGGGTCAACGAGGAAACGATGGACCTGCTGGTAAATCTTGTGAATCGGAACCAAATTATTCAACGGGAATATTGTTGGTCAAACATAGTCAGAGTTCTTCGATACCTCAGTGCGAACCAAATCAAGCAAAACTCTGGGACGGATTCAGTTTGTTATACATAGAAGGCAACGAAAAATCACACAATCAAGATTTAGGTAATTTTACATATTTATTTGAAAATAATTGTTGTCATTATTTTATATTATTCTTTTATAGTATGATATTATACATTATTTTTTCTGTTGTCCCAGGATATATAAGAACAATTGATAAAAACTCTAAGGCCCCGTGTATTTTTCAATTATTTTATAAAATATTATTTTTTTTTTTTTTTTTTTTTTTTTTTAGAATTTTTTAACCACATAGGTACCTAGTTTTAAAACTAAATTTTAGTTAAAATATTCGGTTAATAGATTACTTTTTTTATTTTTTTAAATTTAAATAAAGTGTTTTAATTGCATTATATGACAATAGTGGTATTAAAATAACTCATTAATAGATGTGTATACAATCAATTATACATACATACTTAGGTTATTAGGTACTACATAGTAATTATTATTTATAATATTTGGATATGTTAAGATTTAAAATTTTAATCTTTTCAGGATTTGCCGGTTCTTGTATTCGAAAGTTCTCCACCATGCCATTCTTGTTCTGCGACTTTAACAACGTATGCAATTACGCAAGTAGAAACGACAAATCGTATTGGCTCAGCACCAATGCACCATTACCAATGATGCCAGTTGAAGAGAACGATATTCAAAAATATATTTCTAGGTAAAAATTATCATCGATATTAAAAAATAGCAAACCAGTAATTATCACAATTTATTTATTATTTTTCTATTGCAATGTGTTCATAGATGTGTTGTATGTGAAGCACCTACCAACGTTATTGCCGTACACAGTCAAGCGTCAAATATTCCCGACTGCCCCAATGGTTGGGAAGGTTTGTGGATTGGATACAGTTTTGTGATGGTAAGTTTCCACTGAATCGGGTAGATTTTAAAGTGTATTGTGGAACATATTTAGAAAAATAGGCAGACGAAATTGGAAAAAATAAATAAATTTCTTTACCTTTTCGAAATATGAAAAATATATATTATGCTTAGGTAGGTACATATAGGTAACCTAATAATAAATTACATATATTAATTATTGGAAAAATTAAATGCGTGGTGGGTAGGTAATAATATCATCTTGGACGAAAAATGTAAGTTCAGTTTGTGATCTATATTGAAATAGTAATAAATTAATAATACAAGTAGTTAAACGTTTGCTATAAAAGTTTTGAACATTTTAGAAAGTTCGGTCTTAAGTGTAAAATAAATTACGTGCTCACTTTTGAAAAGATTTAAAAAAATTAGATATTTGACATATTTTAAGTAACGTTTATACACCTAATAATAATTTATTTAATAATTATTTATTAACTATAGATAATTAAAAAAATTAATAACCATAGAAACTTTAACATTTATATAACTATTTTTTAGACATTTTATAAATTTGAAAATATTTTGGTCTTTTTGTGTAATTCATAAATATTTAAAGTTTTCTGTTTATAGGGTACCAATAAAATGTTTTTTAACGCTGTTTATTTCCCATGTGTTTTTCTTACAGCAATAAAAAAATAACAAGAATATGAAATCCTATTATTTTTTTAATAAATTCTTTTAATATTATTATTATCTTCAATGTTAATTCATATTACTGAATTGATTATTGTTGATTAATATAAATAGTAAAACGTCATAACATTAAATAAGTCTGATATTTAAAATAAAATAAATTACTTTCTTTTATTGTTTATTTTTTAAACCTTCTTACATTTAATAACAGTCTGTATAAAACTATATAGGATCAAATATTTTCATCAAACATTATTTTAATTTAGCAAAAATAATCTAGTACCTATAGGAGTTAACACCATTTTATAAGCTTACTGCTTACCCAATACATATGTAGGCAATTATAACTACTTTTTTCGAGGTTTACTATTCTCCAAATTACTGAACATAGACTTGGCGTGATTAATCCATCCCCCCTTTACTGTGTCTTACCGAACTATCACACAGTCTGACCACTCATTTAATCACCTTTAAACATCGTCAAATAAACCTACTCGACTGGCATTAAATTGATTTTTCGTGAGCTTAGGGAGGTACTTAGGTAGCTTATGTATTGATTAGCTTACGGTTAAATTCTATCATCAATATCGTGTAAGCCTATTACAGTAGTAATCGTTTTATATTGTATGTGTGCAGCACCACGGCCGCGGGTGCGGAAGGCGGTGGTCAATCGTTGGCCAGTCCTGGTTCGTGCCTAGAAGATTTCAGGGCTACGCCGTTCATCGAATGTAACGGAGCGCGAGGAACGTGCCATTATTTCGCCAACACTATGAGTTTCTGGATGGCGACCATCGAAGTTGATGAACAGTTCACCAGCCCCAAGAGGCAAACATTGAAGAAGGACGACAGTCGCACTCGCATCAGTAGATGCCAAGTGTGCATGCGATCGACATAGAGCAACAATGTCTTCAAGATACACGAAACCGATCATAGTCATATATTATTATATTTTTTAATTTTTGATAATTTCGATGTATAAATTTTTATTATTATTATTTATATTATTATTATTTTTATTATTATAATTATTATTACTATATTCACCAGTAGGTTAGGCACCTAAATCGATTTTCTATGATTTCCAAACATTTATTGTGTTCATTAATAATACATTTTAATCGAATTGTGTTCTTTATATTTTTAAAACAATACATATAAATATAAAAATTAAATGATTGTAATTATAACTTCCATTACATAATTCTATTAGTATTTTAAATCTCAGAGTTTCTGAATAGTTTTTAACACACCTGTGTGAATAAATGTATCTTAATAATACGTATATATCTTAATCAAAATGTAAAACAAAACAATACAAGTACGCAATTCATTAAAATTCAAATACATCTATATATTAGAATTAAGATAAAATAGTAAAAGTTTAAAATATACCAAAAAAATAATATATTTTATGAACAATATTGTTGTTTTATATTTATAGATAATATTATATGAAATTATGTAATATATATATACGATATATAATAATATGTTATTAGCTCTCGGCCTTTTTATTCATGTTTCACTCATAATTTTTTTTTTTTTTTTTTTTTTAGTATATTAACAAATCTCGTTATTACGCCCAAATAATTTTAATTAAAATAATGTACTTAATGTCTGGATGACATTACAAATGCATGTGTTGAATTTTCAAAAGTAATACACACTTATTAATAAATCCTTCTTGACATATCACTATCACATCCATCCAGTAACGTTCAAAATAATTGAAGACGTATTGAAGTACGTATAGTTCGTTAAAAACTTGCAGTTCAATTGCTTTGGATCTGATCATTATCAATCCTACAAATATTCTGAGCCTTTGAACACCTAGAAGTTTAAATGTATATGTTGGTAGATGTAGTACAATACCAAAATAGTAATTCAAAGACTTCCTGTCTATGAACACATAATGACTTTCGTTTGTAAAATTATCACTTTATCAGTAATCGGAGGGAAGTAGATACCTACAGCTAAAAAACTGGTGACGTCCCAATGATCAATAGAAATAAACACCAATACTTGTTCAAAATCAACTTCTCTTAGTGAGGTAATTACTTATAATAATCTAAAAATATTACACTCGTCCAGATCCAACACGATATTCGTGTAATCTCTGGTCAGCCGTTATCGTATTGAAATATCGTGGTATAATACACACACACACATAAATACCAAATGTTTAGAATCACATATTTACACACTTATTCCAAGATATGGAATCATTTTAAAAATATTTTGGTTATTATAATACTTATGTTATTCATAGACATTTTAAATTATTTCCAGTTCAAATCCAATAACTTATAAAAATTTAGTATAACGTTCGGTGGAACGCTAATGAATAAGCTATATTATAGGTACTCATGAGGCAATTAAGAATATCGAAAATACAAGATTAAAATTTTTTTAAGCGTTTAAATTAAAATTTTTCACAGAAATTATCGAAGTCATGGATATTTTTAATTATTTTTTAGCTAAGATTAATAACCTTTTTAGTTTTAACACCTAACGACCTAACCCAACCTATACAATTCTTTACATATTTATTTTACTGGAAATTAATAAAAACGTTTAAACTAAATAAGTCACATACATTTTTATGAACCCCTAAAGTTAAAATGTAGATGAATTGAATATTAAATAATATAACGATTTATTCTCAATCAATTTTTATTATTTTTCACCACAGTATCTACTAAAACTTGGAAAACAGCCACTTATACTGTATACAAATATATATAAATAATAACCAGATTTATAGCACTTGTCTTGCATATCCATCATAGATGTAGTAAAACATAGAGTTATGTACAAATACGTTTTATAGTATTACGAAGAATTCAAATATAAAATTTTATATTTTAGAGGTTTTTGTTTATAATATGTATTTTTTGCTATATTGACGCATATTCAACCAATGGCGTAGCTAGGATTTTAAAATGGGGAGGCAAACCCAAAATACAAAAAAAAAACATAATCAACAATTAACAATAACAGTTCATTTTTATATTAAGTGAATAGAACCGATGAGGAGCATGGCCCATATGTATTTTTTAGAATATTCAAAAACCTAATAAAATTAAGAAATCTGATTTATAATAATAATATTAAAATGACCAATAATAATAACAACAATTTTTTTCATATCTAATAAATTCTTTTTGTTAATTCTTTTTTAAGTGCTTTTTTTCATGTTAAGTGTATGCTTTTAAGTTTATTGGGTCAGCTTATACATAAGCGCATATTTTAGTGTTTTTTTTAATGCTATAAGTCCCGAAACCTGGTAGGTACCTATTAATATATTAATATTTTCCCTGTATTGACATTTTAACATTTAAAAAAATAATTATTTATAATATTAAATATAGAATTGTTAATAATTGGTATATTAAATTTATTGGTAATCATGTAAATTACCCCTATAAAATAATTATTTTATACACGTAATTCAGGCTCCATATAATTATTGTGCTTATAAATGACATTTCAGAGATAACATTAACATTTTATTCATAATTATTATTATCGTAGAGTGCAGACACTGTACAAAAAATGTGATATTTAGACATAATTTAAAAATAAATCATAAAAAAAGAAAAATGATTAAATAGTAATTATATTAGTATTAATTGATTTAATAGTATCAACACTATCAACTATGAAGTAGTTGATCACTTCGGTAAACAGTATATAATTGTTTAATTTATCTTACTTATTTATTCTTAATTTACTACTCTCACTAGTATTGTAATATATATGTATTAAATTTGAATTTAAATAATTAATATTTATTTAAAAACTATAATAATTATTCAAAAATGTATACGTAGTTGCATATTTCTATACAAAAATCGATTTTAAGCAGAGGCTATCTATCAGCTAATATAATGGTCTACCTATATTACTTTAAGAAGGTATATTTTATGATATAGATATAAATATTGCTATTAAAATTCTTAATTAATTTTACTATTAATAATATAGTATAACTGAATCAGCGTTTGTCAAAAACTTTGCATTTTAAAATATAATTGTAGGTACATAGATGTAAAAATGTAAAACATAATAAAATACGTTCAAATTTCGACGAAAAATATTTTTGAATTACAATAAAATAGCTAAACTTTTTATTCTTTGCTTAATACCTAATCTTGTCTAAATTTAAATTTAAAATGTCTATATAAAAAAAATCTGTGTTTAAAAAATGTTAGGTTTATTGGTTTCAATGTAAAATATTTATAGAAGGAACCTTAATTATTGTATTAACATTTAACTGTAAAACTTCAATATCGTTTTAATATTTAACTGTGAATACAAAATACTATGCAAAGTTTCTTGAATTTGATAAATGTAATCAACATTTAAATTGCAAATGATTATGAAAAAATTACATCTCTAATCTCCATATAAATATATAATGATTAAATGTCAACAATTATCCATTTTATCTTTTAAATATGGTAATAACTAATAAACCAAATACAGATGCAATTATAAGGAGTATGAATTGTGTAAATAAACATAATAATTAATTTATAAACATTATTAAATTAATTAATATAATAATATAGCAATAATTATCAATTATAATCTTATAAATGTTTACACGAGGGATAATTATTATTATTGAATAATCTTCTTGAGTAAGCCATCTTTCCGAATTTTAGTACTTATAGTACTGATAAAAATAACGAAAATAAAATTGTTTTGATGATAAATACTAAATAGTCAAGGCACGTATCCAAGGGGGAGGTTCGAAATAATTTCGAGTAACGAGGAAAAGATTGTTTTATTATGTTGCGGCACAATTTGTTTGCTATATTTTGTAAACCCCCCCCCCCCCGAAATTTATTTTGTATACGTGCCTGAAATAGTCATACCATTGAATATCAAATGTCATGAATATGTTATTCAGCGCTCATAAAAAAATGTATTTTTTGACTTTAAGTTAAACGATTTTATTAATTTTCAGTATAGGTACTTAAAATAATCTTATAAGTTATGTAAGCTGTTAAAAATGTTAAAATTAAAAATTAAATTAATTTCAACGGCAAATGTTCGTGATTTTGATGAATTTTGTCAAGGAAAAAAGTGATGGAAAAAAGTCGATGTAAAATAAAGTTCATGAAATGTTAACAAAATGTATACTTATAATACGAGTAGGTATAGAATATACACGAACCAACAGTGTTCATATATTATATTCTACGTGTTTAGTATCGGCAGTATCTTTCATAGACTTCAACATCAACATCGTAAATACTCTCCGAATCCGAATATGTACCTTATTTATGATTTACAGCAATATTTACCCCCCCCCCCTCCTTCACACATCATAGGTGAACAATTTGCTTGAATGACTATTTTTATTTGAAAATTCCCAAAGCCCGTTTAATAGAAAAAAAAACCTAAATTAAGTTTACTTTACTGAATTCAGAATGTTCCGAAACGACGCATTTATAAACAAAAATACGACATTATTATTTTTTTCATACACGCCGGGAGAGCAAAAACACAGGAATACGATACACGCGGAGAATACGAGCACCGGCTAAGTAGCACAAGTAACAACACTGAGAACTACGAGTATACTTTTATACGCGTTATACCTTATATTATCTACAATAACACGTAAAAAAAAGTAATTAAGTATTAACGAGTATTTTATCCTCCCACCTTATATAACGAATCGCGCGATAGGTACCTAACTATAATAGGTAGTATTATAGCGGCTAACAGTTGTAGAGGTATACCACAGTGTAAGAATAAGAGTGCAGACGACTACAACAACAGTAATCGCGTCGAGATAATAAATAGTAAGAAAACGGATAAGCCACTCCTACGCATTAACGCCGCACGGGTTATCGGGTTTATTTTTTTTTTCTACAGCGAGAAGAGCGTTATAAAAGCACCACAAAACCAGCTCTCGGCCAGAGGTTTTTGCGTTTTACAGATGATCGATGCTGCACCGACGTGGACAAAAATCCAATGCGCATTATTAGCGGTCCACGAGTGACGGGGCAACGTCGGCGTTACAATAACGTTTTTTAAGTAGTACGGCACATTATTGGACGGTGTGCGTGCGTAGTGCGCCGTCGTACAGCATTAGCATAATAACATTGTAAAAGCGTAAAAACGTTCACCCCACCGAACGCGTTGCTGAACACGCCGTACTACACACACACACACGCGATCTCCGGCGGCGGCGGCGGCGGCAGTAAATGGTAAACACCGTACGTTATCAATGTCAAGGACTGCCATTATCATCGCGCACACACACACACACGTACGCACGTACACAACAACAAAACAGAAGCGGAGTTATTGATTATTTTTCGGCCAGTGACAACTGCTCTTTAATATTATTATTTTCGTTTCCGTTCCCCGTTATTGTTTTGTTTTTTTTTTTATCCGCTTAGTTTTTTTTTTTTTTCGTCATCGTCGCTCCTACCCCACCGAAAAAACATAATAATATTTCGCTTGGCGACTCGCCGAAACCAGTGTGGTGCGGACGTTCGCGGGGGGGCCGGCCGTCTGCGTTTTCCGTTTGCGCGGTGTCGGAGGAATGACGGCGACGGCGACGACGGCGGTACGCGACTAGAACGATTGTTCGTCGCGACTTCGACCGCGTTCCGCGGCCTCGCAGTGTCGGTGGATGCCCACTCGCCAGCGTACGCGTTCGAGACAGGAGCCGGAGCGCCGCGGTGTCCGGTGAGTCGGTCGTTGTTACTTTTTTCATTATTAAGTCACCAAGTCACGACGGTTCGGGGATGGACGTCCGAACCAACGAGACGCTGGGCCTGTCGGTCTAATCAATTCCAACCTTTCGACTAGGCCCGTATTAAATGTCGATATTGTCTTTTCGTAGAATGGAGACGACTAGTGGAACAGTGTGATTCGTATCCAATCTCTGGAGTTGGATTTGATTCCCCTACCAGATTTCCTCTGTTGTACGTAAGTAAATTAAATCATAAGTTATAAATATAACTATATAGTATGTAAGCGAACTGGTATAGCTAGAAATTACAAGTTTTCTCCATGTTTGGAACACAATATATTGTTTTTATATATCCTAATTTTGGTACTAGTTTAGAAAACGCCTTGCACACATAAAAATAATAACCATCTAATAACTTGTTTTATTTATGTTCACTATTATAAATAATCGAACAGATTCGGTATATACTATACTCAAGTACATACTTATAATATGCAATATTCATTTTCAATATTGATGATAATTGATACTGTGCTACAAGGTGCCTACTACCTATGTAAATACAATTTTTATATTTATTTATGAATTTGATCAATGTTGAATTTTAAATAAATAGATATGAAGGTACTTACAAAAATTATTTTTATTTTTACTCTTCCAAAATCCAAATAATTATATTTTAGGAATTTTTTTTTAATTATCTAATTTACTATCATTAGACATATTGAATCTCCTATATAAAAAAGTTTTATGCGCAACAAACAAAATTTGTAATAAAGAGAAATTTGTTAAATATAATATTTTGTTTTGTTTTAAAATATTTTTTTTATTAATTGAAAAATTTTGTGTGGTAGTTTCACTGTAGGTACTTTAATTTAATACGTTTAAAATGTTAGTTTATCATTTAGGTAAAGTTTTTGTTCTTATGAGTATACTTTTTTTATCTTTACTTAGATGTGTTAATATTACTAATTTGATAAAATTCTCCATTTAAATACCTAAATAAGTATGTGTTAATAACACAGATATTAGACTATTTGCCTACTATATGCTTACATAATAATCAATTTACGGTTACTGGAAAAAATATCACAAACAAATTCCTTTAATTAAAATTTCAAGAAAAATAAATTGTAATAAATACACTTATTTTTGTATAATTCAAAAAATAAAATAAATATTACAAATAGGTTTTATATACCTACATTTGTAGAGAAAATAAATATTATCGAATAAACACAAATTACACACCATACTGCACAATAATTAATTTAGTCTCTTTATTTTGATTTTTTCTACAACCATATTTTACATTCATAATAAATTAATGAACTAATATTATTTTAATATTAGTAATACTTACCTATTAAAATTACCTATGATTTTTTTTTTTTCAGAATAAAAATGTTAAATTTAAGTTTAAATAATAAGTAATAATGAACATAAAATAATAGGTTTATTGATGTTTTTAAACTTCAATAATAAATTAAATAACCTATTAAGACACTTTAAATTGGCATTCTTTATCATAATTGTAAATTAAAATAGGGCAATTGTTACCTATTAACATTAGTGTGAGTCAAACCTAAAAATATAACAATGTGTCTAGAATAAATACAAATTTAGTTATTTAGCACACTATGTGCTAGATTGAAGGCATGTGGGCATGTAGCCATTATTAACATTTATGGCTACTTAAAAAGTCATTAAATGATTTCAAACAATATCTAATATATGTTTTATTACAAATATAAATAGGTTTATTAAATTAGGATGAATGTAGATACATTTCTAATATATTTTGTTATTCGAGTAGAAATATAATTAATTATTTTAAAGAAATGTATAATATATAGGTATATAATGCTATATTGGTGTAGTTTGTAAAGAAAATGTAATATACTTGATTATAATTAAATATTTTAAATTGTTATTTATAACCGTAAAGCATGTAAAAACACTGTTGTTCTATTATTATTATTATTATTATTATTATTCATTTATTTCTCAAAAAAATAATACTAAGTCTCACTGAATATTATCCCATGGTAGTCTGGGGATTATTAAATAAACATGAATATAATTATTAATGACATTTATATATAATGCTTAATCTATGATTCTCCAATTAAATTTGCAAGACCTAAAAATTATATAGAAAAAAATCTTTTATGGTTTTAAAATGCATTTAATCTAATTATTTAATCAAATATAATGTTACTGATAAGAAATTCAATAATTAATAATTATTTTAATATAATTTTTAAGAGCATCAAATAAAACCATTTAGTACTGCACTTAATGTTAATAATTTTTTTTAAATATTTAATTTATAACCTATGTTAATAAAATTATTTATCCTACTGTTGTAATTTTATGTTTAAAGTTAAATATTCTTACCTATTGCCTATTGTAATATAATAATGCCTATTGATAGTCTTATTTTGCATTTGTCTTATTGTTTTTATTATTATATATATTTAGTTACATATTGATGTTTTGTTTTCTAGGGTATCAAATTGTTAATAGCTCAAAAATAAAGAATATCACACTGTACTATGTTGCCCAATACAATTGCTGTATCATCTACTTTGGTAATTTCTGTTTAATTTAATTTATTTAACTTAACTTAATATTTAAAGAAGATAAATTAAATTATATGATTATTATTTTTTTTTTAGCCAAGAGTGAAAAATAAAACATTCAATGAAAACGATGAAAATATTTCATATTCAAAGCCAGTAGATTTTCAAAAAGATCGTAAAAGTTGGCCTTTGGCACAGGTAATGGAATGTGTTGATCTTGAAACGGTGTCATGTATACCATCTTTAGAATCTGGAAAGGAAACTAGCGTTATAGACCCAATTACTTCTTCTCACAATAGTTGTGTGACGGTTCTTCAGACAGATAATTTACAGTCTGAATGTACACGAATGAATGAACACGAATCGTGTTTAGATGATCAACCAAGTAATGTCTTAAAAATTGTCTTGCCTCTAGTCAGCGAAAGTGTACCATTGAATGGCCATCCAATAGCTATCGAACACAATCAATTCTTACAAGAAGATAGTTCTGTTGTTTCAAGCAATAATCATGTTCAATATTCTCCAGAACAATGTGAAGATATGCCAGTTTATGTAAATAAATATGTAAATAATAGAAATCATTCTTTACCCGAAGACAATGAACTAAATCGATTTAGTTCAACATTTGAAGACATAAAAACTTTACTTAAAGAAGGTCTAGTAGATGGTCTAGATGAAATGCCACCAGACTTTCAACCTCCACAACCACCTCTGCTTTACAGAGTTTCTTCGTTACCAAATCTTCTAAGTCATGATAGTACAAAAAACCATCATTCGTGTTCATACTTAACTATGTATGCAACCAAACACGAATTATTTATGAATAAACTTTGCAAAAATATTGTTGCCAAACATGATATGTCTGTGCAAGTATCAACCGAATTATTTAAACATCAAAATCAAAAAACTTATGTTGACACAAGCTGCCAAACGGAAGATATTTTTGTTAGTTGTCAAGTAAATAATGAAGTTTTGGCCCAAGAAATCTATCAAAATGATAAGAACAGTAATGTTTTTAAGAAAGAGATCAAAATGAATATCAACGATAAAGATGAAGTTAAAAGTAACATTGAAGAAAATTGTACCAATATTGGTTATACAAATATAAATATAAATAAAAACCATAACACTACTGTAGAAAAGGACTTAACAGACATTGGTTACACAAACATTAATGTATTTAATAAAGAACTTCAAACTAATACAGAAAAAGACTGTACAGATCTTGATTACTCAGATGTCATTAACTCTGAATATGAAATCAAAACTAAAGACGAAGAGGACTGTGCCAGTTTTGGTTATTCAGATGTTAACACATTTAACACAGCAAATGAAGTTAATGCCAACGGAGAGGACTGTACCAGTATTGGTTACATCAATATTAATGTTTTTAATAAAGATAATATAATAACTAATAATGAGGATTGTTTTACTAATGTTAGTTATACCAAAATCACAACTTTTAACAAAGCATGCGAAACTAAACCCAATGAAAATTGTGTTAATATTGACTATACAAATATGAATGTAGTTGAGAATGGAAATGAAGTCAATGTTAATGAAGATGATAATTTGAAAATTGGTTACACCAATATAAATACATTTGATAAAGGGCTTAAAGTTGTAAATGGAGAGGACTGTGTTGACAATGGTTATACAAATTTCAGTTTATATGACAAAGGACTTGACATTGATTCTAATGATGATTGTGAAAATTACGCAAATGCTAACGTTTTAGAAGAATTTGTGAATGAACAAATAAGTCTTAATAATACTGATGGAGATTTCGACTCATTTTTATTTGGACCACTACCCCCATCACCTATTGAAGAAATTGGTAATAGTTAAAAGTCCTTATTATTTTTGATTTGATAAATTTGTTCTAATGAAATTGTTTATAGTTTCAGAATTACCTATATTGAATGGTGTTGAAACAAAAAGGGAAAACTCTGCACCCGTACCTTTCATATTTGATGTTCATAAAAATGAACCGAGTACTTCAATAATCAAATCTCGATCAATAGACGCTGAATTTTCTCATAATTTTCAACAACATCATAAAATTGGAACACGATCCGTGAGTGGTTAATTATTTATTTAGTTGTATTTATTCATTTTTAAATTTTTATTTAAATATTACCTTAATTTTGTGGTGTACATTATACTTATTGGAAAAAATTATTTAAGCAGACTTAAAAATATTAGTATATTCACTAGATACTATAGTAATACTATTATTAATGTACATTATACAAATATATTATAATAATACAAAAATTGAAATATGTAAAAAACATGTTACATAGTTAAATAACATAATTTCTTTCAAGTTCAAAAGTACCTAATATAACCTAATATAATTTTACTATTCTAAGAAAAAATTATTAAAAAATAATATATATTTAATATATCGTTTTATGAATTATACAAGTATTTAACAAAATAAAACATTAATAAAAAAATTATTTTCTCAGAAATAAAACAACAAATTATATGTTATAATTCAAACTAATTAATAGGTACTATTGCTTAATGTAAAATGTTTATGAATAATGTTTCTATCAAATTACAGGTGCAATCGGAGAGAAGAACTTATCCATCTGAAGTACCCGTTTCTGATGGATACCCAAAACCGTTGATGCTTAAAAGCAGTATTCATCCTAGTACTATTGAAAAATTATCAGACATTTCAAGTTCATTGCCAGACACACCTCTTTTAGGAAGATGTGATTTTCCACGTCAGTATTCAGCTACTGGTACTAAAACAATGACTCAGATGTCAAGTAAGTTCAAAATATAAAAGTGTATGTAAACATAATTTTATTGATAACTATTATTATTTATATATTACAGATAGTATGAGCATCAATATGAGAGGTGCTGGTCATGGTTCTAGTATTGGTTTGGGTCAAGCAATGGCTGGTGCAGAGTTGTTGCACTTAAATGGGCCTGGTAGGGGATGGTATCCGCGACAACGACAATTTCGTCCTGTATCAGTTGAACAGCTCGATAAATTGGCTAGCAAAAGCCCTGTGGGCCACTCACAATGGGATTCTCGAGAAGGCCATAAACCTGTTACATTACCCCCTAACCTTACACCAAAGTTCTTTCACAGGTCCCCTAGAGAAGCGCTCCGACGTGTCACAAGTCTACTTATTAGAAAGGGTTTGTTGATGAAGTATTACTAAAATGTATTGTGTTGATGAATCAAATAATATTTTTTGATTTAACAAAATTAATATAAACTTATTGTTCTCTGATTGAAATTTTATCATAAAGACAGTTTTAAGTGTTGAATTTAAAGGTTCTAAAATAATTATTTTTTATCGCTCATGCAAGTTGATATTTATGTTTTTGTTTCTTCTCCTTATATTTGTATGAATGTTTAACATAAGAAAAAAGGTATTTTGTGTTGTTTTTGAGTCTATAAGCTACAAACTTATGGACATTGCATTTGACGTAATTTTTTTAATTTTATTTTATTGAACGATTAGCTAGTTTCTTTTTTGAACCAAGTCTCTAAATTCTCACTCTTTTAAGCTCTTTTAGGTCTCTATAGTACCATTTTCAAGTGTTATCATGAGTTAAAACTAATTTTTATAAAAAAAAGGTGTGTACTTGTTTAACCGGGTGAATGATGTGTTCATACAAATTGTCGATCAAAATCCCTCAACAACCATAGACCTAATATTAGTATTATATTTTTCATATTTGACCTGCTTTAACATGTGAAATTTGTTTTTACAAATCTACTCTACTATACCTTTCTTATGATAATTTATTTTCTCCCCGTAATGTACATAGTCAGTTATTGATTCTATAAAAAAGTGCTTGCATAAAAATGATTGGTATAATATCCTCTTAATACATAGATTCATAATGTATACTTATGAGTAATAATCATTTGTAAATAATCCATTAGTTATGTTTAAAATAAAGTTAATTTATAAAAATAATTGAAAACTTGATATATAAGATAAAAATAGTATACCTAAATATTTAATTAGCCTTTTTTTAGTTATTTTTTCTTGCTACAATTTTAAACTACAATATAAGTTATTAAAATATATACATACTATAAATAGTTTTAAATTTATTTTTGAAGTAAATAATACATTTAAATTAAATGATTGACTATTAAAGTATTAATCTAGAAAACAGTGGTTATAGTTACAAACTGTACTGGAAGACGTTATACCTGCATGTGTTGTCTCTGTCTTACCAACGTACATCATAGCAAATTTCAGCAGAACACATTTTGTGATGTTAGCTTTAATATTAGAGTAAATTTACCTGTTATAAAATTTAAAGATTAGAATATTATCTAGAAAATGGCATATGCTTTTATTGATATTATCATTTTAAAGTGAGTAATAGCTGTGTAAAATATAAAAACTTTAAAATGTTCACAACTCACTTTAAAATGATAATATAAATAATTTTATGATAGGTAAATTTACTCTATTATTAAAGCTAACATCACAAAATGAGTTCTGCTGAATTCAAATTTCCTATGATGTAAGTTGGTAAGACGGAGACAGCACATGCAGGTTAACTCCTCTTAATATATATGTTGGTGTTTGGTTAAATGTTGAAAAATATTAAATTCAATACATTTTTCTTTTATGTCACATACTGTTGAGATGTTTAAATATTGTTTAGATGTTATGAATTGACCATTATTCTAAAACTTTTCAACATTCAAAAATATTTTTTTTTTAAATAAATGACCTACCATCTCTATGAATACTATGTATAGTATAATTCATTCTTCATATAATTATATGTATTGAGATTTAAGATACTTAATAACGTTTTATTTTGTTTCAGGTAATACTAACAAAAGTAACAAATCTAAAACTGTATTCTCTTCTTCAGTGATTGGACCACACGGTAACTTATTTATTTTAACTCTTATATGTACATATTTTATGAGTATATAGACAAATAATATGAATTTTAAGAAATTTTATAATAAATGTTAAATTGTTTATCAAGTTGCATTTCAGTCTATACTTTTTTATTTACCAGGATCTTTTAAGTGATTCTTATTAATTAATAAATTATCAAAATACTAATTATTTTAAATGGAATTTATGGTATGCCACTATGTATACTTACCTTAAGTTAATATTATTAATTGGAAATAAAATTTGAACTATTATTACATTTTATATTTGTATTATTTGATAAAATATTCACAAATTTAATTGATTTTAGGAGATATAAGTGAAGAATGTGTGACCAGTCAATCCAAACGTGGATTTTTCAAAAGCTTATGGAGAAAATAAGACTTTTTATAACGTGCAATCAAATTTTGTGGCCATATATCTTAATTTATTTATTATTTAATTTATCATTACTCTGTCTTTGAATCTATGTTTAACCTTGTGTTTACTTTACTAACTTTTACTATATAATTTTTTATATGTTTTTTATGTGTAATGAATTTTGACTTTAGCAATAGAATGTTTGACAATTTATATATATATTTAATTTTTTTTTAACATAACATTTAATTTCTTATTATTGTTTTTTTATTATTATTATCATTGTAGATTTTTTTTAGATTGGAATAAATGATTTATACAAATATATAACATTTTGGTGTTATACCAATCACTTTAATAATTAGTTATTTAACATTTCTGAAAGTATTTTATGATTTTAATTTAATTATAAATAGAACATATTTTGTTTAGTGTTCTAAAAGTCAGTATTATTAGATATTATTTTCTATAACTATTTATTATTAATAATTACTATTTTAATTCTTTTAATTGTCAATTAAAATAATGAATTTATTTGATAATAAATATTTAAGAATTATAGCAGTTGATGATATATGTATTACCTATATAATAATGAAAAATTATGTAGAAATGTAGCTGAAAAATTTTATTTTTAGATAATATTTTAGTACAGACAAATATTAATTATGTTTGATTTAAAAAGGAATGGATAAAATGTATCCATAAAATTGATGATTGGATATTATGTTGGACTGGGCATCCTCTTAGCCACAGCCTTATTTTAATATAGAAAATTACCTTGATATCCTACTCAATGTGTATTAAAACAATATTTAATGGGTTAATGGGATCTTATTGCTCACTACTCATCTATAAGAGATTTGCCTTCCGTGTACTGAAAACAATGATATAACTTGTCACACTTCTTAATTGATTTGAAATTCATATAAACCAGTTATGATTGTAAGTGGACTAAGTGGAGAGTGCTTTATACAGCTTATACATTAAATTATCATTCTTTATTCAACTCTGATAAAAACATAAAAAAAAATTTCAACTTAACTAAAAGTTTAGCTTAAACCTTATTGGCTAATTTAATTTAATCCTAGCTGTGTTTTGTGTTCATTTTGCTAAATTGTCATAGAAATAAAGTATATAAAGAATAATAAAATGTTGTCAGATTAAATCACAAAATAAATATTTATAATGTTTTGATAGTGATAACAATAATGGCTTAGGTATTATAGGCAATTTTAATAATGTATAATAACAAATTTAAAAAAAAAAAGTGATAAGTTAATACCGATTTGCTGTAAGTACATCAGATGTCGAGTGGGTCACTACATAATAGATGTGTTAAATTTGAATTCCATTGACCATTATGTCATTATATATTATTTAATTATTATATATACCTACACGAAAAACGATTCTGAACGAAGACGATCTGTTAACCTATATTACTAAGTATATTTATGATAATTTTTTTTTTATATAACTATTAAATTGATTTATTTTACTGATGATATTACGGTAGTTAGTTTGATTTAGTTCTTTCTAAAAACATTAAACTTAGGTCTTCTGAATACGGTGTTTCTGAATATTATGATAAAATAATTAACATCGGTTTTTTCATAATTATTCATTAATGTCTTTATTCAAATCTATTCAAATGCCTGTAAACAACAAATGTGCTTGTAGCTTATATTTATATACAATACAATTTTTGGAAACAGTATTAAGGTACTATTTCATATTTGAGAGAAAATTATACATTTTTAAACCTTATAGCATTTGAAGATTTTATAAATTTTTACAACAAAAATACCATTGTGATTTGTATATTTTCGTGATTCTAATGAATTTCATCAAAATTTGAACTAAGAATGCATATGAAACAAAATTGTGTCTGTATTTTTAATATTTTTATACAGTTATATAATAATAATATAATGACTTATGTGGGATCTTGTATTACATTTTCAAGAATTTAGATATGTCAAATAATTTTTTATCTTAATAATTATGAAAAAAAAGTAAATTTCATATGACTATTAATAGTTCAAAAAAAGTCAAAATACTTAGGAAATCATACTACGTGAATAAAGTACAAGCATAACAATTTGGTGAAATTTTTAAGTATCAGTGGTTATTCGTTATTGAATAACAACAAAATAAAGAAATCAATTTTGTTAATAACTGGTTTAGCGTGAAAATTCACGATTTGTCTTAATCATTTTTATTTCTGAAAGTACTGAAATTTTACTTTTGACCCCCAAAATGTCAACTAGATGCAATTTTCTACCAAAAACCACCCCCATAATAGTATATTAAAAGTATTATTTTTAGTTTTTCACTGTCCCAACAAATGATAACACACAAAAGAGCATACACTCAGGCATCATATTAGAAGACAAATCACTCCGATCAGAATCTAAAATGAACTATGTGTCTACTGTCTATATGTGGCTATAACTAGGTAACTTAGGTACTAACTTTTGTTTTTAATCTACAACTATCGCTGTTATTCGTATTGTGTTTTGTATTAAAAATGCTGCAGGAAACTGTTATTCGCGTGCCTACCTATATTTGTTTATTAAAATTGTCGACTTTTTAATTAATTTTACATCTCGGTCCACAAGTACCTACCTATGGGCTTAGAGTAATACCGTTAAAAGCCTAAAATGGGTTATGTGTATAGTTTTAGTAACGCACGTTCAGCCACGTCGTGTTTATAATGTTTTTCAGTTATCAGAACTTTGAAACCACCTACTCTGCATTTGCACAGCGAAGGGAGAGGCGTTCTGCGTTGGGGTCATCAATGCAGAGCTCTCAGAGATCTGGATGAATAATATAATATCAGAAAACAAAATCTAAATACGCCACCGTACCTACTACCGCATAAGTTTGGTAGGTCATCGATTAAGTGACACAATTATTATCACAATGTATAGAGTACCACCTAATCGGACGAATCGGAAAATTTAAGATCCATTTCAAGAATTCAAATCACATTATTATCACAATGTATAGAGTACCACCTAATCGGACGAATCGGAAAATTTAAGATCCATTTCAAGAATTCAAATCACATTATTTTTGTGTAGGTGCCTGTGGAAAACGTAAGCTTTCCGGTTCACAAAACAAAAAAGTTTCGAAACGACGAGATCGAATGATTTTATCATTATTTTTCGACGTCTCGTTGTACGGTTTATAGGCAGGTTAGGTACCTGCCGGTAATATAATATAAATTGTACATAAATACGTAGTATATTGTATTTTGATGTAACGATTGCAATGGGTCATGTACCGGTCGCAACAGCGGGAAAACTAATGGTAACATTTCGAAGGTTCCGTTTCGCTGTGCCCGCAAATCGCCCGCGGCATTATTATCATCGTGTCTATCATTACGGAACAAATTGGCAAACAGTTCACAATTAATATTATTATATTATATATATATATATACCTACCTCGAGACAATAATTATTATATTATCGAGTAGATATCTATATCTATACGCAGGTACAAATATTACAATCGACATTTCCAACGAAAACCAGTAGTAGATATGTATATAGGTAACGACCAGCGACAGATAGGTAGGAACGCATCAGGCGATTCGTGTGCTCCCGTGTACGTTTCGACGGGGCAATCGATCCGGTCCACAACACAACACTGTTCGTACAATGGTAATAATAATAATAATAACATATATACGTATTGTATTGACAATTAGTCGAGTACAGTATACCTATTACACGTATAATATAATACCTATACGTATATGTGAAGGCAGAAATCAAATGATAAAATATTTTGACATTTTTATACGCGGACGGCGTCCGGACGATGTGTCTGGGTCGCCATCGATTCGACGAGGCATAAGTCCTTCTGCCAACACACCGCAAACTCTTAATCGGCGATGACGACTATATATAGTACCTACTGTGCGCTGCAATGGACGTTGTCACTGGTCGAATGATAATATATAATATTATCTACCTAATTAGACATAGTGATTGACGAACGACGAGACAATTGGTATTTCAATAAAAAAAATATTGGGATTATTGCTTTACGTCACACTATTATAATACACAAATTATATAATTTCCTCTGCGCGATTTGTGGCGGGCAAAGGTTGTGATAGTTTGTCAGCCATCACATAATAAGGTTTATGTAATTTATAAAACTAAATGTTTAAAATTGATACTTTTTATTTATTTATTTGTCACCAAAACACAAATTTCAAACACCGATGACTTGGTTCTTCGATAACTATTTTTATTCGTCATAACTACGTGCAATCTTATACTATAATGTTATATACAATTTAGTAAATTTTCATTTACACTGTACCTATAGCTATTATTTTCAAGCTCTGTATATTATGTTGTATTATTGCCGACTTGGCGTTTAATTTAAAATAAAATAAATTAATTAATATTATAATGTGTATAATATCCTTGTAATATCACTGTACGTCGATAAGCCAATATAACCGTGTAAGCTTATTGCGAGCAACTATAGGCACAGAGATAACAATAATTATAAACAGTGTAATTATGATTTATGAATAATTTATAAAGCTCTTGCCCTCGTCGAGACCTTCGAGACAATCGCTATTTTTTTCGAATAGTTTAGAAACTCATTGCTGATCAAGTGTGCGTTCGAGCACGAACAATTGAACATTTTATTTGTAAGCCTATACATAACCAATAGAAAACATAATATAGTACATTATATTATAATATATACCTGCTGTCTTTGATTTGGATTAAAATGGGTGAATATAAAAAAGCCCGAATTAAAGGCTAATACGATCCCGTAATAGCCCATATATTTAAGGGCTTCCGTATAGTTTTTTTCAAATCTACATTCTACGTTCACAACAGATTTAAAAAAAAGTGGAAAGTAGGTAACCGTTCATAAGTCATATAGTAATACATCATTAGGAGTACCTAGTTCATAGTTGGTTTCCGAACAGGTCGCTGTAATGGATTTAATGATGATTCTGAATTCAATGATAATAAACCATTGGAAACGAAAAATAATTCTAAGCAAAGACTAGTCAGTCTATAGGTATATTGCTAAGACAGTGCTATATTATATATTGTTATATTACTATTATAGTTGGTTTCTAGTATAAGATTTATTTTACTTTAATAGTATAATAGGTATAAATAATAAAATATATGCTAATATTGCTAACATGCAATAGCATAAGTTTTTTTAATGCCATTGCATATAAATAAAATATAATAAAATACGTCAATTTATTATAAGTAACTGATAAGTCCTTTAAAATATTTTCGACTTACAATAAAATAACTAATATCGTTAATCCTTGTTTAAATATTTAATTTCATCAATATTTTTTAAATTAGTTTTAATAATAATAAAAACTACTGATATATTTATTATATAGATTATTAGGTTTCAATAGATAACTATACTTGACAGGCGAACCTTGTTAAACGATTTTAAGTCATTTCTATATAAATCAAAAATATTACAAATTTTAACCACAAAATAATTTGCAATTTTTTGTAATTATGATGGATCTTGACGAATTTTGTAAACATTTGAATTTAAATTCTATAGAAATAATTGTGAATTTATGGTCAAATTTTTACAACGTATGTATGGGGTACTCAATACTTTGTGTTACATTTTCATGCTTTTTGACCGAATGGACATTTTTTTATCAAAATTTGTGAAAAAAATAATAAAAATAATTAAATATCTTTGTATAGCTCAAAAAGTGTCAAATTATTTTGAAAGTATGTTAGTATAGACTTTTAGAAGACAAGTTCGTTTTATAATTATATTTTTACATATAATTACAAGAGTAATTTTAAATAAACACGTGTTTAATAATATGTTCTATGCATAGTACACTAGCTGTATTAATTACATTAACGCCAATGTGCATACAATTTTTCCTCAAAAAAAAAAATAATAATAACAGCTAACTGCAGTTCTGTTATTTATTTAAAAAAAATAATATGAATGTTGAATCAAATATTTTTATTTATATTAGTATATAATACTATACTTCATAATAATTTGTATAGAGGAAATAAAATTTCCGACGAAATGATCAATAAAATAATATGATCATTCTTTAGTTCTTTGATTCATCACTACAAAAAGTATAAGGTAAATTATTTACAACCTCAACGCGTTTCAATATAACAGAAAGAACTGTCGGCGAAAATTGAATTTTGTTCCCAAGGCGGAAACACGACAAGTCATAGAATTCATTTATTAAACTGCCTCACAATTGACAACACTTACATAGTTACATGGATAGATCCTATGATAAGTATCCTGATTAATTGTTTTCGACCAAAACGTATACGAATCATTAGCACATGACGCGATATTGTGTTCATCGGAATAAGCCATGTATATGTCAAATATTTATATAATTATGTATACACCTATATATCCATGCAAAATAATATACAGTGCTAAAAAGTAAAAAGTATCTATTGAATATGCGCTACAACATTATACTGTAAGAATACATAAAAATATATTTAAAACATTATTTTTTTTTATTTATTAGATTTATTGTATTAACAATTTATAACAATATAATACATATAATCATATAGTTATTAAAAATAAATTATATTTTATACTCAGCTATTTGTTATTTACATTTTATAATAAATAACAAAAGCTATAGAACTCAAGTCTTGGTAATAAGTAAAAACTAAATAATTTAATATTTAATATATTTAATTATTAATAAATAATTTGTATAATAGATAATTATTTGGGCTAGGATTTCTACGCATTTGCATGTTTTTTTCATTAAGTCCAAATTGATTGGTTGTCAGATATGTCCACGATTTGGATTATTTTTCGATTAAATAGTACAATTTTTTTTTAATGCATATTTTGAGCATAATGCATATAATTGCATAGTATTCCAGTAATAGTATTGCATAATTTTAACTGGTATTTATTTAACAATAAACGTCCATAATTAATGGTTTATTTGTCGAATTATCTAAAATATAATACTACCTTTTTAAACTCAAACAAATTTAATACTAAAGCAGAAATTTAAAACATTTCTAAAAATGTGTAACATTATAGACGGTGATTATAAAACGGTCTTCCGATAAGATGTTAATATTAGGTACTCGTACTTTAAATCCGGGACACATCACGTCATTTATATGCTCCAACAACAACGTGTGATGTGGAAATCAGTTTCAGCCAATATAAATCTTCGATATAATCGCCGGTCGTTCACATTTGAAAATTTAAAAAACATAATTCAATAATAGCATGTAATAATATAAACTAATATTTAAAAAAGAAATTGTTTTTGCAAATTTTGATAAATAAAATGCATATTTTACAATTTTTTACTGCATAGAAATTCTAGCCCTATTAATTATACTTACATATACCGGTATTTCTACGCGATAACAAGAAATAACGCTTAATTATATAATCTCATAGCAGAGTTATTAAATTTTGTCCATAATGTAGGCTAAATTTCACCCACACACAGTGCAACTTATTTTTTTTTTTTTAAATAATAAGTACCCATTTTTATTACCAACTTTTGTAGACATTACTTTTTTGGCAATTTTTCAAAATCGTGAAAATTATTTTGTAGGTCTATGAAAATGTATAATTATAAACATTTTAATATTTGAACCTAAGATTTTAAAATGTAATAAAAAATGTCTCATAAGTTTGTTTTGATAGAATTAAAAAGAAAAATTGGTATAAAAAGCCTCATACTTACGTAAATTTTTGTAAAGTGTTTGAATTCGACATTTTTTAAACATGTATAATCCAATCCCTATAAGGTTGTTTTGATTCTTGTTCTATCAGTTCTATTCTTCATTAGAGTGACTCCTAATTTTTACATAATTTGTAATGCATTTATTTTAAATCGCAACATTGAAATGACATACCTATATCATAAAGCACTTAAGAAACTAACGATTCAATAATAATATTATAATATAGCAGTTTTATTAAAATTTCGAATGTAGATTATAATATTCTAGATTTTCATCGAAAAATTGTTTTTGTATCTCGTGAAATTTCGATCTGCCAGCGAATTGAAACTTTTTCCATTATCACCAGAGACCAGTTTACGCGTCGGTAAAACGAATAGTTGGCAAATTGTGCCTGAACCCTAAAATAGTGTATTTTAGGTATTATTTAAAAAACTCACATAACAAAAATGTTAGTAAGAGACCCATTCTCCATCAGTTCGAAAATGACCGGTTGATTATGAAAATAATTTCACACGTTTTCGCATGTAAATGATATCTAATATTTAAAATGCTATTACTCAATAATGTTTTAACTTAGGAAACTAGTTTAACCACTAAACAAATAATTGTTGGTGACAATGGGTGGTTTGCATTAAAAAAAAAAAAGAAGTCTTACCGCTTACATGCACAAAACTTAAGTAGGGACATACGTGGCTTGAATAAAACCTGCAATAGCATAAATAAAATGTATTCTTTATAGTGTCTTAAATCTTAATGAACAAAAAAAAAAAAAATCATAATTAACATTATTAAACAATTCTGTACAGAAATATAATATTATGCTTCCAATTGTTGTAGATCCACTGAATAATAAAACAACTGTCGTGGCAGTGTACTTTATTCGATGTGTTCGAATTGATGCAGATATCTGAGTAGGTACATATTTTAACAATCACAGATGTCGTAAACCTACACATAATACTTATAATAATATGACGTATAATATAATATAATATAATCGCACACACATATACATATTATATTATATATTACTTTTAAATCTACAAGACCTGTTTCTTTTTTCAATGTTTCGGCAGAGAAACTTGTTTACACGAATTTTAAACTTTTTATCTGAGAATCGTCCACTACCTATATTATATAAATACCTATCGTATGTGTGCAAAACGTGTATACAGTATATTAGTATGATGTGCCTGTACGGAAAAATGTATACCTATCAATTAAATACAAAACCCGTTTGTATATAATATTATACATTCGACATTATGCGACTTATACCTATAATATGCAATGCTATTATAATATGTCTATATGTGACGTATAATATATTTTATATTGTATGGTCAAAAAGAAATCAATTGGTACAACAAAAAAAAAAAATAATAATAATAAATGAAATAAGAAGAAAGACAGGATGCAGACTGGATGTTTCAATGATTGGCACTAGTCTCGTTTAATTGACGATAAAAATCAGTTATGATTATTAAATAACTCGGAAAATCAAAGCCATTACGATTAAATTAAATTATCGTTATTGCTGTGAGCGTGAAGCATTTTTTAATAATTACATAACAGTAAGTAGTAGTAGTAGGTAATAGGTATACTTACATTGCAGAATGTACATAATTATTAATTATCGAGCATCCAAAATATAATTAAGCGAATGCGTTTCGTTTCGTTCTAATATTAAAAAAATAGCATACAATTTGAACTGTTAAATCGTAATTTGCTACATTTCGAACTTCAAGACGGCGGAGGCAACTAATGCGGTTGAGACGTCTTCTTATTAAATTAGTAATAACAACATATTATCAGAAGTAAAAATATTTAATAAAATAATATTATATTAAATATTATGAATAATATTTCAAGTTGCTATATTTAAAAAATAATAATATAATAATGACCAATTTTTATTCTGATTAATAAAAAAAGAAAAACAATTAGGCATGGTAAACATAAAATCTCGAATAGCTAGCGCTATTACTAACCATTTCACGAATACAATCGTACTTAAAATACCTGTATAACGTGTACCGCTCAGGTCGACGGAGGTACCTACATTAATTAAATACAGTAAAAAATATATAAATAAATAAATATATTAATACAATATATTTGTGGTTAATAAATATAAATAAATTCCAAAAATATGAAAGGATGATAAATATACAATAATTATATAGAATATTAGACCTCTACGTGGAATTTAAATGTTCTTGCGAAGAAAAAAAATGAGAAAAATTTAGTATTATATAATAATATATAGGTACTGTGGCGACGGCGAATCTTTAACCGAGCTTATATTCTTAACGAGCTTTACACTCATCATTACTCACGGTATGTCAGCACACACTTTTTTGATTAGTTTAATACCAAGGTAACGGCTAGATCGGACGGATATACGCACAGCAGTTTATGTCGACTGTCAAGTGGGAAAGAAATCATTAAAGGTATAATAGGTATTTCAATGATAAATAATTATTTAAGATCGTCCGTATAGAGTCGTTGTACGATAATAGGTACATTGCGCCCGAGCAGCGAGAATTCACAGTGATCGATGTAATCGAATATATTATACGATATGGCACACGATATAAACCATTACTATTTATAATAATGTATCACATTATCACGGTTCATCGCGTTTTCCGATGGGCATGTCTCGTGAGTAGGTACTACGCGACGGATATTTGGCGCGTTACAATATGCATAATATTATTGTACATAAATTATAATATATTGTATATATATATATACTAATACTAATAACTGTGCCCGTGCAGACGATAAGCGCGTAGGTTATGTGTTTTTGTGACCATGTTTACAATGGGTAATAATATAATGCATTATTATTTAATATGACTATATTATTATGTGTTGAGTTTTTTTTTTTTGTCCACCGCACGAAAACAACAATAGCGACAATAACACTGTAATAATATTATTATGTCTTGAAACAAAAAGATCACAACGGTTATTATTGGTACGATCAGTCGCATTTATAAATCTGCAATCGTTTTATGCGGATTCAATAGTTAACGTATTCACGAGAAGTAGAGTGTAGACCGTGATTATTATGTTATAGTTATATACTACAAAGGGTGGTGTTTTTAAAATTTAATAGTGGTTTTCAAAAAAGTTTTAACCTTTTTTAAATATTTTTTTCGATATTTTGAATTTAAACTTTAAATTCATTAAAACAGTTTGTAGATCTCCGCGCGTGATTTTGACGAATTGTGTCTACATTTAAAATTCAAAGATTATAAACAATTTGCGATTATTTTGAACTGCAGTAAGAACAACTTATGGTTATAATGGATAATATATTACAATTTTAAGGTGTTTTTTTTAACTATAATAAGCAAAAACGTTATACTTAAAACGAAAGAAAAGTCAACAATATCGAATATCTATAAATACTGCAAATATATATATATGAAATATTTTAAAAATCATGTCACGTTTAGTAAATGGAATTCAATTTAGTTGGATTTGTATTGATTATTTCGAAAAGTATTGAGAGTTCAGTATTTTTGACCACCCAGTAAGTACTATTTTAGTGGATTTAGATCCAATGCATTACTAGGAAAAAATTAAAATGAAAGTAGTTTGTTTAAGTACTATAAAAAAATGTCTTAAGATACCGAAAAACACACGTCATTGTAAAATCAATACACCAATCGTTCCGCTCAGAATCTAAACTTCGCTAAGATTTTTTTTTTTTCAAAATGTCGTTTTGGTATGACTTGAAATAATCTGAAAGACATACTACTAATGACGTTAAATGTTTTGAAAAAATGAGCATTTATCTTTGTTAGAAACACATAATATTATACCTACTCGCCAGTCACCACCCAATAGCGTATAAACGTCGTATAATAATATGCTCATGTGATTACACATATAAGTATAAACAGCAACGTAACTAGGATTTATTTCTATAGGGTGTTAGATAGAGTATCAACTATATCATATTAATAGTGGGAAACTAAACAGTTTCTTTTAAACTGGAAAATTTCCAAGTATTCAAAACCAATATAATATATATTGTTATCCTGGAGCTGTTGTTTAGAATAAAAATATGTTATTTTCTTAGATATTCAAATTACTTAAATTATAAATAATTAAACAGAAAACTAACAGTTGAACCACCAATTTGAGAAACGACGTAAGTTATAAAATATTGAAAATTGAGATAATGTGTAGAATGCGTAGAATGTGTTAATGTGTTATCCATGTATATAGATTTAACATGTGTGAAATTTAAAAAATAATATTTAATTTTAATGGTGGACCAAATAATAAACAATGAAATTACTTTATTTCACTAATGACTAATCTATTACTCATTTTTCCCTATCGTTAAAAAATAATTAAAATTATATTTTAATAATATTATTTTATCGGCGTAATTGGAGCTGGTTGACTACGACTATATTTGAGAATAAATAAAAATCTAACCTACACAATTTCTAACCATGGAGAATTGTGCAGCCGTGTAGGTATTATGGAAACCACGTGAGTCCAGGAATTTTATATGCAACTCCCTCGGAGGCTCAGACTGAAACGTAGTTTATTTTTTAACAATTTTGTATTTTACCATTACACCTTTCGGTTCATCCACCATATAGAACTGGAAGCTTAAAAAAGATTTTTTTATTGTTTTCTTCGAATTACCTTTTGCCGTTTCTTAAATAGGTGGATCAATTAAAAATTTTTTTTTTTTATCATTAAGAGGATTTTAGCGTAGTATTTTTTATCTGTCTCTAAACCACGCTCAACATAGCAATAATTTTACGTTCACAATAATGACTATAACCATATTAATTCTCAAATTAGAGTGAAATTATAAAACTTAAAGTTAAAAACATTATCTAGGGAATCTCATAAGCTTTTTATTATATTTTAATTTTTAGTTTTTTTTTTTTTTAATTTAATAATAATATAAAAAAAAATGTGTATTCACTTTTAATTTAGTTAAGCAAACAAAAAATGAATTTAACTTTTTATCATTACGTCATATTAACTTAACTAAGTTAAAAAAAATCATTAGTTTTTCCACCTTAGTAAACAGACGAATTTAAGGACTTAAGAAAATAATGAAAATCCATACTTGTAGAATGGGACTTGCACAATATTTTATAATGTGTGCTAGGTATAGTACTTATATAGGTAGGTATACACTCCAAAAATATAATACATAATGAACAATTTTATTTTAATATAGGCGAACCACATAGATCATGTAACATTCGACTGGTCAAAGTAAGACTACACTAAATGCACGTCCATATATATATATATTCATTATACATATAATAATAATAATAATAATATACTCTCTTATTCACCGCGGCTTTACGCGCTCTCCTTTCTCCTTTCTTCGTGTCCGAACAATGCGTCAAACTCCGAGAGTAAACGTAGGTACTACTATACGTACCTACCACGGACGATTAACACCGCGAAAGAGCAACACAATGACATCGAAGATTCGGTAAATAGATTTCACGGAGGACAAACGAAACGTACATTATTATTATTATTATTATTATTAATTTTCGTCTAGCGACGGTGGCGATGGAGCTGATAGATAGCGTTCATTCTTCATTATGTCATTTTTTGATTTATCGAAGCCACTCGCGTGGCAAACAGTCGAGAGCATGTACAGCGCGAGCTAAAATCGCGGAAGGAAAAGTGTATAATACAAATACAATAATATTACAATTATATATATATATATACCTACGTATAGGTATAATACTTGAGATCTTTCGACGAGATCAGCGAAGTTAGACAATGGCATATACTCGTAATTATATACATAAATTAGCATATTATTATTATTAATCAATATTTCAGTAATGTATATATAGTATAAATCAATTTATGATTGTCTGGTTGTGTTTACGAGTTATGATCAATTGAACGATAAATAGATAAATATAAATACGTCGATCGTTATTATTCCATGTTTGTATTTCACAACATTTTTTTATCTAAGACGATTGGAAGCAGTGTGTTCATTTAATAGTTTAGATCTAAAAACACGCACGCATAGAAATTAAAATCATCGAGTATAAATTATATACACATATATGATAATGTACATAGACTTGTGATTATCGGCCTCTTTTCGCGATTATTTTTGGAATCGAAGTAAGTACTCTAAAAATAAAAAAATATTTACATTAAAAAAAGTAAAGACTTAAAAGAAATTAAAAGATCAAATATTGTAAAAATATTATTATTTTCAAAAATGTTGTCTTGTAGGACACAATAATAATATTTAAAAAAAAAAAATATTCTTTGACACGAAAACCGCCTATAGTTTATCTTCCTATGGGAATGATACAATACTGATGGTTACGTCTTCTTCGAGTCCGCTGATATAATATCTCCACTACCGTAAAATGCATCGTTGTCGCCTGAAATCTAATTAACAAACTGTGTAATATTTCTTTAAAGTCTTAATATCACGATCTTGTAAGTCCGTAGCTTATATCATATTTTCGTACTTGTCAACGATTTATCAATTTTTATGTAATCCATACTTATTAATAAATAAGTACAATATTATGTAAATCTACGGTTTATATATTCCAATGACCATTATACTGCCGACGGTCATTTTAAATAAAAAAAAATAATTTATCCCAACTAAAATTGTATAATAAAGCAACCGTAACGACGACGAACAAATAACAATACGACGAATTGTTGGACGATTTGTAGTTGTATTATGTTATTATTAGTATTATATAGTATAGGTAATCGTTGAACCGTATTACGCGGCGGCGGTGGCGGCGGCGACGGCATAATAATAATAATAACTAATAACGTTTTACCTAGGTATCTATACTGATGTAGTAACCGCCATATTATTATAGCCCTGCGTGATGTGTAACGCCCGTAACGCTGTAAACCTTATAGACGAGTACTATACAGCAGCAGGAATATAATATAGGTATTAGGTATTATAACAAAATACACACACGTACTATATTATAATATAGTCGGCGAGGGCGAGCCGTGAAAAAATCTGTATGTTTTTTTTATTATTTTATTATTTTTTTGATCATAATATATTTTAATGAACCACGAAGGGAATTTTTTTTATGACTTTCGGTTTCGAATAAATTCCGTCGTGCCTCCTGTTGCACATATCCAAATAAAATAATATTATACTGCTCATCATAGTACTTATGGATACGAAACGACTGTGCTATCGCGTATGCACAAAATATGTTGAAAGTCTATGACTCTGTGTCGTGTCTATCGGAAATGCGAAAAGATAACTGATTTTCGATAAATTATGATCGTCTTTAGATATTTTGGTGTATTGAAAAAACATCATCTCCTATTTACAACAAAGTAAATTTTGTTTTATTACTGTTTTATAATGAGCCAATCGCTGTAATATTAAAAATAACGAAGCTAATTGAAGTTAACTACTGAGATCAGCAGAAATTTACTTAGTAGGTATGTTACGTAAGTACTTGTCGATGAAGATTTAATACCTGTGCATGTGTGGCGTATTTTGAACATACCTATTTATTAAATATTATATTTTTCGAGATGGCCTTAAATCTGTAATAGTAAATTATTATAGTACCTATTATATTTATTTGTATAGATAACAAAAAAAAAAAAAAAAAAGAATGAAAACGATAAATGGTGAATAATATGACAGTATTGGTATATAATATAAATAGATTAAACATAACATAATTTACAGAATAATGTATTTTAATATAATATATAATTAATATTTATGTACCTTTTATAAACACTAAACAGAGAAGATTTAATAAAAAAATGATAAATATAACTAACTGTAACTATTTTTACTATGATGGTTTTCCTTGTATACGCTTAACTAACGCAATTTATTGGTTTTGTGATATCATTTTTTCAATAATATTTTTTTATAATTATATAAATTTACATATTATAAGATTAAATTTAATTACATAAATGTGACCGCTTTATACTGTTTACTCCAAAAATAAAATAAAAACAAAGAGTAGGTATTTATAAATAAATTCAGTTCAGTATTAATAATGTATTATTTATAGGAAATGTGTTATGTGAAATGTATTATTTTCGGATCAAAAAGTATTACATATATTGACTATATTCAAGTCGCTCGTACTATTTGGTTGTGATTTAGAAATAATAGGATGTTTTACTACTTATATCAAAACGTACATACCAATAAAGTTTGTTTTAAAATTTCGTATATAAATAATAATTAATTGATAGTTCTTTTTGTGATATGTTAGTTACGATGTTTTCCAATCTTTTTTTGAACAGATTATCTTTTTTAACATTAAGTATTCAAAGTCGATTAAGTTTTGAACTATTAGAAAATCGTTGTTTCACTATTATAGGAGGTAAGAGCTAAATAATTTTATTATAATAATAATAAATAACCGCTAATTAAATTTTATTTTTAATTTTATTCCTAAGACTCATTATATTGCTTGTTGTTTAATCATATCGTACCTAAATACTTTATGTGTTATAGAAATTATTGTACAAGATGCATTCAAAAATTGTGTCTACGACTTACTATATACTGGAAAAATATATAAACATATCATGTTTGAGAGCTGAAAAGTCCCGAAAGACCTCATCTCTTCAAAGTACTCTTCTTTTGGAACTCTACATACTAAGTATTTGTTGATTTTCTGATTCCTTATTTTTTAAAGCATTTATAAATCGGTGGATTTTTTAGAGTTTAAGCTGCAGTTTAGAGAACTTAAGAGTATTGAAGATAAAGCTCAACAGGGTCGTATTTTGCATGTAATATAATAAATTAGGTACTTAGGTATAATGTTTCTGTGTACGTGATTCAAACATGGCCCCTTTAATAATTTCATTTTTAATACTTAGCAAATAGCCAAAATCACATTTGAAAGATTTAAAAAGTCGTAGTCACTATTTCTAAAGTACGACAATAATACTTATTGTTCAGTGAAGCCTTCAGACGAAATTTTCGTTTATATTTGTTAGAAATAATATATTAATATTTAATATGAATAATATTATATTATAATATTTTATATGTTGGTAGGATATTATAATAATATTATGTTGGATATGTGTGATTCAAAATTCAAATATTAAAAACGTATATTGCAAAGTCAGGTAAGATTTAAATTAGTCAATAATACTCATTAATTACCATTATAAGCTATAACATGGTAAGTACTGGATGTTAATTATTGTTATAAATGTTTGATCGACCATAGCCGTTTATATAGAAACTATTCATTCAAATTACGTTGATACGTCAAAATCAAAACAAAAACGTATGCTTAAAAACTATTAATAAAATAGGTTTGAAAAAAAAGTTATTATCACTACACATTCTTTAAACAAAAATTACATTTCAACATATAGATCTAATCTTATAAATAATATTTTATACTTATTAAGTTAAATCCATGATAATAGATATATGGTTCATTATGACATTATTACCATTCATAAATGGCAGCTCTTAAGCGCTACACGCCCACACATTGTATTTTGCTAGTTGTTTTTATATGTCACGTTATCAGTAGACAATGACTTAACAGTGTATCTTAAATCACGTTTTTGAGTAATTATGTATGGATATACCTACTTAAAAATTCAAAAAAACTATAATTTAAATAAAATATGTATTATTAAAAGAAAAAATAGAATTTAGCTATGAATCACTTTGTGCAACAGGCACGATTAAAAGTTATTTTTATTTGTACCAAATGTGGCAAAAAATCAAAATCATTCATCCATCTCCTGCATCCAAACCTCCTACGCCGCAGCTAAATGCCCCCTCTGTAAAAGACCATACCCTCCTAATTACAAAAAATGTACAAATATACAAACATTAGACCTAAAAAAAACAAAAATTCTCAAGCCAAAAACGTCAATAACTACCACCATTCAATTCCATCCTTCTGCAGAACATCATAAAATAAATGACGTCGTCCTTTAAAAACCACGTTCATATGTGAATGTAGCAGAGGTTCAATATTCTTTTAAAACTAATCCTACTTAAATAAATAACAATAAAATCTTACTTTTTAAATTTCTTAAAAAATTTAAAGTAACTTAAAATTCTCTTATATCCCTCCTCACCATCGTCCATGCAACTCTCACAAAAACGTATATGCCACAAAGTTCCATCATTGGATGGTTCCTTCAATCAAGTCTCCACCCTCTCTTTTTTTTAACATTAGATAATTTAATTTATCATATTTTATTTTACTGTCTTGTTTCGCATTCACTTGCACTTATTATAAATAGAAATTTAAAAATATACGATTCCGAGATAAAAAAAAAAATTACTTAAAAGTATTTTGTGCATTATTTATAATTGTAAAGTTATTATTTTGATATTAAAAAAATTATATATGGCTGGTATTATATAGTATACCGACGCGCGCATATAGTTATACAAACTCGTCTAATTCTATACCTGTAATTTAATAAATATAATGTAATGTATTTATAAGTATTTAGTCGAAAACATAATAATATCTGTAACCTGCACGTGCGGTGTAGTGCGATGGATAGTATTATTATTAATGTTATTTAAAGGGATGAGTGTGAGCGTGTAATGTGTATATTATAATTTACACGTACGTAAAAGTATAATAGGTATTTATATATTATTATATATAATAATAATAATAATATGTAATATTATATTATAATGTGTATATATAGAATATCACGTTTGATCTACCGTAAAACATGTATTTGCATATGAAATATAATAACTGGTCGTCAAGAAACCGACCAGGAAATCAAGTTCCGTTCGGTTTCTCCGCGAAACTAGCGAAAAAAACATATACAAATAAATATATGCATATATTTTATATTTATATATATAATAATCAGACGCTGCCTACCGAATTAGCATTTTTGTGCACACGAAATGTGTGTAAAAATACACACTCGCGTTTCACTTTTTCTACACAATTCGCATTCACTGTATACCTATACATACAGAGTGATCCATTTAAGTGTCTACACTTATCATTTCGAAAAATAATATTTTTTACACTGTTTGACTTCGTTTCAAAACAACATTTTATGAAATAAAAATATATTTTTAATGACAACTACATACATTATCAAATAAATAAGTGTAATTCATATTTCCAAGCAGAATATATTTTGACTACTTATATCGATTCATATAACGTTTAATTTTGAATGAGTATTTGATCAATTATAAGTATTTAAAGTTTAGACGATTAGAGTAGTGGACTAACATTTTGAGGTGCATACATAATATGTTCCATATTTCTCCGCACACCAGAAAAATAAATTCTTATAACCAATTTATGTATATACTCATTCGGGATTCGATTTATACATCTATATCGATGTCGGTATTCTAAAAAATATTCTGATTTGGAATAGGAATATGAAGTTAATAACGTATGCTGTTATTAAGAAAAGTAAAAAACTCAAAAAAGAAAGTAATATCAAATTTAAAAATTTTTAATTGTTTTCAAAAATTCTATTTTGCAATAAAATTATGTAAAAAAAACATTTTCAAAAAAATTAAGACTTTAAAATTATGAGTATAGATATTTAGATGGATAATTTTAATTAATCTATAATATAATACGTCTATGTATATATAGTGATGTATGTTTATATATAGCTCTATACTCCGTAGATGCACTGTAGGCATATTATGTTAGGTACATCTAACATCTGATACCTCTGCAGAGTTGATTTTAATAATTTATCTAATTCATTATAAATGGGAAATTTTTTGCCAATTCCGTGCAACGGATAAGTAGATTGCTCGGTACAAAGAATGGGCAAAATATGCCTTGAAAATTAGGTATTTTATAAATAAAGAAGAAAAACTATAAACATCAATAATACTTGAAAATTGAATATGAGGTTTGTTATTTATTTATAAACTAGTTATAATAACATTAATTTATAATAGATAGGGAAGTATTATAATAAAATATGCGATGTTTTTGGCAAGAACAAGTTTAAAATATAGTATAATTAAAAAATAACAATTAAAATATAAAATATCCAACAACTATCTATAAAACTATAAAATATCCTTAGAAATAGACGCATAGAGACCACATGCAGAGACCACTCTCCTATGAAAATTGTTTTTCATTAATAATATGCAGTGATCAATTCATATTTTGCACATCATTATATTCAATGATTCGAAGTATACTAGTAACGCTACGATATAATATACCTATAGCAAACTTGGCTATAGATTTCATGATTTCATTTATTTTATATTGTTGCTAAAATATCACGTGCATTGCTCTGTTTTGATTTAATTTACATTTTACAAATTGTAATTTTTACATGTCAATATAAAAAAAATCAATTATTATTTATTTTTATTTTTTAAAATCTACATAAAGTCACTATAATAAAATTGTTTTCAAATTTAACGTTCTAGCCTTCTATTATCGAAGCCACACTCTACATTAACATATACCATGTGATACGTCGTATTGTACTATTATTGTTTAATGGCTGCCTTTACGTAGTAAAATTTCATATTATGTAAGATATGTACATTTACAATTCTGCATTAATTTCAGTTCTTTGTGGTAGCACAATAGTACAAAGAACGCATACGAGTACAAAACTGCAACAAAAACAATATTATAAGTAAGACCAAAATTTCAAATTTCAATGAAAAATTGTGGTCAGTGAAGCGCGAAGCCCTTTAGTTTTAAATAGTTAACCTTACGTTTTATGAGTCATGACAATAGATTACACGATTACCAATTTCCCATTCAATAATCACATACGATCGCCATTATATCATAATAATGTATTAATATATTATAATCAAGTTGTAGGTACTTGTGAAAAACTTCTCGTTACCGAGTGTTCAATTTTCTAATAGATTCGAAATATCGAAAAGGTGAGCAAAAACTTTGAATCGCCGAATTGAATGAAAAATTTAATGTAAGCATGTATTATATTAAAAACATGTATACGATGTGTAACAATAATAAATAATAATATTACAATGTACTACTGAGTGAAATATATAGGTATGTATAATAATATATTTAATTAAAAACAAAATTTTAATATAATACTGAATATAAGTGGTATTTTACTTTTTTTAAATTAGACATTTTTTTATGTTACATTAAACTAAGTTTAGCTAGGTCAGAAGCTGAGAATTGTCGAGAGTTAAGTAGAAAATTCGCATTATCACATGTTGACAGCTGAGTTGCTCAAAATATTACTTAAAAAAACAGAGTGTATACCTAAAATTGCATTGTATTTATTCAAAATTCCCTGGAGATTTTCAAGTGACCGAACATTTACTTCGAACTATCGACTTAATGTATTTATGTTACATTTATTCGATGAAATTGTATACCTATCTCATAAAATGTTATTCAGTTCATGAAATAGAAATAATTGTTTTCCACTTAGTGAAAAATTTAAAAATCCCATCAAGAGCATATTTTTCATCAAATAGATACTAATGTTATATCGTATATTTTTTTTTTTATCAAATGACCATCTCCTTGGTGAAACAAAATACTTAGTTATTATTATAGATATTATTTTGAACAATTTGGATTATGTTATTATTCCAATTATTTAGTTATTATGAATTATTTGAATTATGGCAATGGCTTAATACAATTATTTGTATCTTTGAATTTGACCACTCCACTTGTCAATACATTATTAAACTTGCTTTCCTCGACTATTATTATACGTTTTATAACCATAAAATTGTATAATGTACTTATAAGAATGTTTAGACTAGAATAGATATAGGAAATTTTAATCAAAGATACAGTTACAGAAATATAAAGAAACGGTACAAATGAAACAAAAATAACCTATTGCCTTTATTGAATGTATAAATAAATAGTAACTAAGTTATTAGTAGTTCCCGAATTTTAATGCAGTGTATTTTTTTTTTGGTTGATCTTAGACAATGTTTTTCAAGTAAATAATTCGCTTCATGTAACGAATGCTTTGCTTCAAAGCTGAAACTTTTATTTTTTATTTTTCATTTTTTGAGCATTTCTTTTATCATTATTGGGTCATATAGATGGCTTTAATGCATATTTGTTCAGTTTACTATACAAATTTAGCATATTTAAAATATTATAAAGATAAATTGTTTTCTTGATACTTAAGTTGTTTTCATTTAATAGGTTTATCGGGTAAATGTATGCTTAAAATTAATAATCCTGCCCCAAAAGATATAAGTGTCAAAATCATCGCCGCATCAAGTAAGTTATTCAAATTTCAGTTTTTTTTTTTAATGAAATAATGACTATACCTTATTTATAAATTACGAAATTGTATTAAAAAATTAAAAGTGCATTTTTTAAGGTCATTTTTGCGGTAAAATTTTTAAGGGCATTTAAGCTAATTTTTAGGGCATATTTGTATAGTTTTAGGGGCATTTAAATCCGGCTCCTAGTTATTAGAATAATAATATATTCCAAATTTTTTAAAATAAAATCTATAATAAAGAGCTAAATATTATGTTTCACAAATTTGATGACCATTTGTTAAAAAAAATTACACAACATCATTTCATCAAGTTTTAGTACCTACTCATTTCGTGGAAATATATCGACTTAATGAGATTTTTAAATATTTTATTAAGTGGAAAAAAAGAGTTTCCATTTCACGCACTGGATGCGAAATATATTATGTTTAATAAATAATAACAGCTTTGTGCCGTAGTAATTGTATATTATATCAATTTGAAATATGAACTAAACCATAAGTAGCGTGAACTAAATGGGTGCTAAGTAGTCTTTTCGAAACTTTTTTGGTCGTTAACTTAAAAGTATTTATTATATTATAATGTAATTATTATTATAATATAATTTATATTTTATTATGATTTTTCGAAATTTTTGTTGTTTTTTCTTCGAGACACGACTAACTCGAGTATTGCTTTTTTTCTTTGGGACATAATGCGTTAACCTGATGAGGTACAAATCCCCTGAGTATTAATATTTTCTAGTTGTGCAATTATATCACTTACAATGATATAATACGGGGGGAGGGGTACCATAATTTTCTGTTTTTATCGGTTTAGTACCACATGAAGGCAGAAAATCACACAAGTACGCTCTACCGTGTGTACCACTAACGTATCATGTACGAATTTGATCATTATTATGGTTGCTGCAGTATGATGATTGGAAACTTTGCGTATAGAGAAAAAAAAACAGTGAAATCTTACTTAAAAAACCTGCCATAACCCCGTAGTCCATTAATGAACATTTAGCGGTGTTGCCAGGTTCGTCACTTTTTTCTTCAGTGTCATCGTTCTTGCTTGTATCGTCGCCATCACCTTCGCTATCATCTACAGCTACACCGTCACCATCATCGCTATCGGTTTTACGACGATGGCCTTTTTTTTTATGGTGTTCTCTACCTATGTTATTATCTCCATAATATTCCTCATCTGATACTTTAATTTTTTTCCCGTCTTTCTTCTTTCGCTGCATCACTGCCTCCGAAGTCTGACGGTACATCGTCATATTTTTCCGGTATTCAATGACGCGTGTTATCAAATCACTCGGCGGGCTTTCGGTCGTAGTCCGCGGATGATGTTCACACCCACACCCGTTGTTGGTGCCGACCGTCATGCGCGTTTTATTTGAAACAACGGTATCAGCAGCAGGAGTAGCAGCGACGGTGCTCGGTATTACATTCGTTCTCATCGGGTGAAAAGTCTTAACAGTTATTTCGGGAGAGTCATTTATCGACCATAGTCTTCTACTGGACTCTGTCTCAGTATCAGCATCAGCATCACTTTCCGTTTCGTTGTTTTTGCTATCGTCTGAATCCTTAAAATTTGTAAAAATTTTTAAATGATATAACAATATATAATATTATTTTATATTTACTATGTATGGGCGTAGCCCATTTCGTCCAAAAATTACTCTTCCCGTTTCGCCCAGACTAATTTAGATCAATAAAATATTAAGATAGCAATGATTCAATTAAATATTGCTGTACTTACATTATTTTTAAAATATTTTAACATGATTTGGTAGGTATGATGAGCTTTACAGACAACTAGACAAGTTTTTGATCCTGAAAAGGTAATTTAAGATAGGATATCATTTATGTAAAGAAGTGTCGGATTATTTTGTTGACGATTTGATGCTGAAATAATGCGCTACTGTCGATAGAGTGTCAAAATATTGTGATTATTTAATAAACAATTATATTTCTAAGGATAGTAAATCTACTACTAGTCTATGAACATATAATTTAGCAAGTATTCTGTTTAAGTCTGTTTACGTCATTTCATTCGTTCTTTGATGACCATTTTTATTTATTGTGGACGAAATTTATTAAATATATAATTTTTATGAATTTAAATTTAAAAAAATGTTAGAAAAAATTATTTGACTAAACCATTGCCAACTTAATTAGAAATTGATCTAAACTAATGTAGGCGAAACGGGGATCCCGTCCCTATGTTCATGTACATAGAAGAAAATATACTTTTTTTAAACTCATATTATACTTTATTAGTATAATATGTAAGATTTATAATGGGTATTATTAAATTAACAAAAGTACGATAAAAGATTTGTTTCGTCATTGTAATGGTAGACGAATGTATAGCCTTATTATTACTTTATTTAGTTGCTCCTACCATGGATACTATTTTATTGGCGTAGTATTTCTATAAGAACTTTACAAAACTAAATTTTTTTCAATGATTTTATAAAGCTTAAACAACGGTGTAATACTAACCTAAAGTTACAAATACAATTTAAAATGGAAACATTCAAACGTTGGTAACTACAGAGACCGTTAATTTTTAAGCTCTAAAAATTATAAAACATAATTATAATAATATAAAATTATTAAGTAAATTTCTTGGTACATTACATCTGAGCTATTTGAACAAGCTATTCCTCCGCTCATAAGCCACATGGTTGTTGAACATCTCGTTTTCTGCGCCACACAGTAGCTGCTATATAATATTTTAAAAGTTATTAATATCATGACGATGATTGTCTTGTATAATATCTTACACATTTTGCATGTATATTCTAAAGTATAACGATAAAACTAGCCACTCAATACTGAAGATTGTCCAAATAACAATTGTCAAAGCTATCAATTGTCTTGATCTCTATGATTAAATTGAGTACAAATTAGTTATGAGCTAAATATAATAATGCCTAGGTAGTTACTACAGCTAGTATTTAATTAGTATAATAACTTTTCAATAATATTTTAATAGTATTTATACAGAGCTGGATTAAGGGAAGGCTAAGCAGCCATAGCCCAGCCCCCCTCTACCTAAAAAAAGAAGAGGCCCCCAAAAAGTATTATGGGCTTGTAGCTTTTTTACAACTATATTATTGAATCGAAAAACATATTATGGTAATATAATACGATAATCAGACAAAAGTTAATATATTCGGAATCAGTTGAAACAGTTGTCTGCTTTTCATGCAAATTATTTCCATTTGAAAGTAAATTAAAGTCTTCATTTTCGAAATCAGATTTTCATAATTGGATATATTATGCTGATGAATTGGTATTTAGTCTTGAAAACAGTATAGAACATACAAATGCTGTAAATCCGTGGTTATTTTTCAAAATGATAATTTTGAAAATTTAGTAGAAATCAAACTATTTTAAATGGGAAAAACAATTTGAAGTTGATACTTTCTTTGTTAGTATAGATAAATTGATTTATAAACTTGACAGAAGACTAGTTTCTAAATTCTTATATTTTTCTTTCTCGATTAAAAATGTTTAGTTAACTTTAAAATTGACAATGAACCTTAAAAACTTGAAAACAGAAATATCTCATTTTTATCATTAAATAAAATCAGTTTCTTCAGATATTTTTAATTGTGGTGCCATAACCAAACTTCTTTATGGACGAAATCATATTGTGATGATTTCCGAATGTATAATGTATATATTACATTGTGATTATACTTGACAATACCGTTGACTAATTGTGAAGCAGAACATTCATTACCAAAGTTTGCTTCAATTAAAAATCGAATAAGATCTACACAGATTGAAGATAGGTTGAACGCATTAACAATTATGTCAATTTAAAATAGTATATGTAAAAAGATCTCATTTGATGATGTTTTATATACTTTTGCATCAAGTAAATCTAGAAAAAAAATATTTTAAATAATCATTTGTTTGTAGTTTTATATTATTACCATATATTTTATATTTTAACATTTAATTAAATTGCATTTTTTAATAAATTAACTATTTAATGTAAATTTGCTCTCTGAATAAAAATATTTTTCTTATTTAACTAATAAATATCAATTATTATGAAAATACTTTTTTTTGTAAAATTAAAAAAATTAATAAACCCAAAAATAAATTAACCCAGAGCCACTAATTTCAATAATCCGGCTCTGTACTCATACGAAAAGTTCTTCAAGGTTTTAGAGTTTGAATGCCTATTTTTTGTTGGTAGATACACTGCCAATAAATATAATTAAATGCATCGAATGAAATCTTGTAAGCACTGATTAAATCTATATATTCTATTAACTTTTTTGTCCATGATTTAATCGTTTTTTATTTTGCAAGTTTAGTTATTAGCCACATACACATCATATTAATAGTACAAAATTATTTTAACTTACTAATAAAGCTCCTGTAAACGCTATTGCCCAAGTAATTAGTAACAAGAATATAGATCCCAAAACAATTAGATTCTCTAAACGAGGTAAAAACAAATTTACAATTAGTCACTAACATAATGGATAATAAACTAGATTGCTTACTGCCATATGCTTACTCTTGAAATTAATAAAATATAAAGCCGTTATTTTCCGGGTTCTCTGTGGGGATTGGGGATTAGAGTATTATCAATTCCAAATGTGTATACAAATATTTATATATATATATATATATAGGTGTATATTCTTTTTATTTTTTTTTATTTTTGATAATAGATAATATCGCAGGAAAGGTCAGATTGTTTTGTGATAAAAGCCCATAATTCCCAAAAAAATGACGGATTTTTTACTTCAACTATCATCTTTAGTTGGCAATCTAGTTTATTTTTATATCTGTGCAATTAGTACCGCATAATATTATAAAAATTATAATAATTACGTAAATATGCTAAATATATTATGAATCTTACATACTTGATAATTCGGATGCATTCACCACGACTATGACTAATGTTAAAATCTAAAATAAATAATTTATTGATTTTAAATGATAAAACGATGTAAATTTGGCAAAAAAAAAACAAATTCATAATTTATTTGTATTGTGTAGGTACTTATTTCTTATAGAATTGTTATTAATCATTGTTAACAATTTCACTCGTACATATGGTTTATGAGTTATAAGTATTTAAAGTTTTGATGCGCGTGGTGGAGTGGTACAGGGTTACCCCACAAAATGTTTGTCCACTACTCCGGTTGTCTAAACTTAAATACGTATACCTCATAAACTACTCGTCCTAAATTCGATTTTTATGTACCAAAATACTCAGAAAATTATTCTGCTTTGGAATATGACATTAGAACTCTATGTTGCCATTCAAAAAAGTAAAAAACTTAAAAAAAATATAATGATAAAAAATATTTAAAAATATAATTTTTTTAATAAAAACGTTGTTTTTTAACAACTTGAAACTATGTAAAAAAATGTTTTCAAAAACACAAATACTTTTTGAAATAATGAGTGTTTTATGATAAAAGAACCCCTTTATATAATATATGATACGATGAAGAATATTTAATGGAAGATTTCGAGAAATTAATGTAGACTTATTTTACCAACATATAATCAAATTTTACAGCTAAAAGTTCGTGGTTGGTCTAAAAAAGTAAAAAGTCCAACAATAGTTTTGTTTAAATTTAAAGCAAAATTATAGTATTAATAATTTATATTATCGTTTATTAACTTGATGAGGGATAAATACTATTATAGGTTTGTTACCTACATACTAGACTAAGCGATAGTGGAATTATTGTACGATATTAATTGTACCTACTAACATACACAGTTTTCGAATAGAAATTGTCAAATGGGCTATATTTAAAAAAAAAAAGAAATATACTGTTGTAAATTTAAAAATTAAAAATTACCTACCGTAAACACTGCTGTTAGAACTGCCACTCCAAATTCTAACGTAAAAGACGGAACACATAAAAAATTATAGTTAAAACATTTCATTTTTTTTTTTTAAATATAACGAAATACAATTGTTTTTATAATACATTGTGATGTTTACCTACAGTGTTTATTATAATTTTACTATATATCGTCACTAAGGTGACTGGTCCATAGAAATGACGAATGATGTCGCAATTATAACCCGATGATGGCGATTCACCTATATGTTTTAATGAATCATATAATTAAGGTCGTTTCGCAGGGGTCTCTGATGGCTGTGACGACGACGAGGAGGAATTTTCTGGTCCCCGGACGTGATCAAGTAGTTTTTACGCACATACTATTATACGTTTATAATATAAGCTCATTACCATACCGAGTTATATAATATTAACCATTTGATTTTCGATTCGCAGTATGTTTTAATCAGTACATTCGAAGATTTTTGCATGGTCAAAGTCATCGCAACACACGGCCGTAACAATAATTATATCATGGTTACAGGTTTTCATTGCTTCAATCGACGAACCACGGTCGAATTATAACATAATATTATAATAATAATTGTCGTATGAGTACTCGTCTATAAATAAATAATAATAATAAATATATACTTTTAAATGCCTATTAAATAGGCATAATTTATGCCAATCGGCCCATGTGTGTGTGTTTATACCTAAGACAAGACCTACCATAATACCTTGTATACTATTTATAAGTAACTATTATTTTATAAAAAGTGAAGTGTGCTCGAGCTGACGAAAGGATAGCACCGTTCATGAACAGCCAGAGTGAAATGAACGGTTTTATCCGACAATATAATTTATTTATATTTATTATGTTCTCCTCGATTGCAGGACCGATTTTGTCCCTCGAGAGCAAGTCCTTTTTTTATCGTTCGGCCTCTCGAACATAATATAAGAAGAAAGTAAAACGTTTACTTTGGGTTGATCTCAATATTTATAACACTAATCGAACGTGTCATGATGTGACAATAACAATATCTTTCATAAATTTGAATAATGAATATTTATAACAATGAAAAAATATAGTGTTATCTGAGAAAATCATCATAAATTTGTAATATGGTATTTTATGAATATGTTTTTCACCATTGTACCCGTTTTATACGATTTATAATATTCAGAATGCCTTAATTTTAAAAAATAACGCAAATTACATAAACATTACTCGTGCATAATTATGCAAATTCTAATGCATTAGCATTTTAAAACAATGATAAAAAGAGAGATTTACGTCCAATAAATGCTTAAAGATGTAGTAACTTACAGATATTTATATTACAGCTGATAATAATAATAATTTTAATAATGGTTACATACTTACATATTTAATTATTTTAATAGATTCTCAATAACACAAGCAATAATCTGTTTGTTATCATGCGTGTCATGGAATTTATAACGGTGCAGCAGGTTGGATACGTTAGCAAAGACCATTTTTGTGTTATAAAACAAGGGGTATTTATTTAAAAAAAAATTTTACCTTGTTATTATTTTAATACAATTTGAAAACATTAACTGCTGCAGGTAATACTTTTATATTATACAACTAACAATTAAATCAGTATCTATATATTCAATTTTATTTTCTATACAATTTATTAGACATATATTTTAATTAAGTATAACTACAAATATTTTCGTCTTTTTTCAAATGTTTTAATAACATTGCTATAATCCATACCTTCGGCAATATTGCATTATATGTTTTTTGTTATATTGCTGGTTGATTGAATTCTATTATTTTAAATTTAAATTTTTTGTATACAATTTTTAATAAAAAATAAGTAGGTTACAGTTAGCAGACAAAATAATTATTGCATTTGCCTCCCAATAATGATCGTATTTATATGATATGATATGATATGCACATGTTATGTAAAAATCAATTATACACTTATGCATATGATCAGCTGATATGGGTCCGAGCCGTCTCCCCCGGATCCGTAAACAATAAATTATCATTGCGTTAACGTGATCACGATGACGTGGCGTCGGGTGCAAGTAATTAATCATTAATAATTATAATAATACATTTTTTTAATTTAATTGAAATAATAATAATAAGATTTTAAGACTTAAATATGGTGATATTTCTTTAGCCATTAGAGCATATTTTACATCTATAGTCTACACTTAACACCACACACGCCACTCGATTACTATTTCACAAAAGAAATTTAGCAATAGTGGAGTTATTTGAAAGCTGAAATCATGATGTAGATACAAGATAATATCATTTTTGTGTTATTCAATGACAATTCATGTATCGAATATTTGCATATTTGCATAGAGACCAATAAGGCACAAAATATAGTATATATATTTTCATTTATTATGACTATTTTCAATGTTCTATTTTATTTCAATATATAATTATATGTAGGGCAACTATATAGTCTTTAATCATATGAAATCACTAACACCATTGTCTCTCATTCAAAAAATGATATCAACCCACACGCAAGTTGAACTGACGGAGCAGCTTGCACTTCAATTCAGCTTTTTGGAAGAAAGTAATGAAGAGTTGGATTTATTTTTCTTCGTACATTCATAAAATATATTGGTATAGGTACTTAAACTGATTACAATTAGTTAATATTATATTAATACTAAATGTATTTTTAGTCGTATAGTATATTCGTAAATTACAAGAATTTAAATTGTAAAAACATTTACTATCTATAAAGAAGAATAAGCTATTGGCCAAAATATATTTATTGTATTTATAGTTTTCAGACAATTTCAAATACATTAGTTTTGACTCAATTTGGACAATGTTGATCGATCAACAATTGGATATTATATATTATTATATACATAAAATAATGACCAATTTCACTAATTTTATGAATTGATATTTTATATTATTTTCTAGAACTATAGGTACTATTAGATTGATTGTTATTTATTCGCAATGAAATGTCGAATTCTTACACAAATATAAATTACTTTAAATAACGTAATGTTTTGATTGCACTAGATTTCTCTTTTTGCATTATGTATCCCTCTTGTATTTTCTGCTCGCCGAACACTATTGTCTTTTCAAGAAATTGATTTAATTATACTAGACAGCAAATTGTCCGACTATTGTAATTTTTAACCTCAACAAAACATTGTTAAAAAAAATAAAAATTAATAGTATTCTAAAAATTCAAACAACAATGATAAAAATATAAATAATATTATGAGTTATTTCAATAATATGTAAGGCTTACCCATATTAATCCTGCTTTCTTAAAAATATATTTTTTTATTTAAAATTGTCAAGGTTTAAATAATAATACCGATCCCGCATGTGTAGTATAACACGAAACTAAATAGATTTAAATATGCGATCATGTCTTGCCTGCATTTTATTTTTTTTATTAGACATTTCCATATTTATGAGTTTAATTGTTGTATATTAATTTTACTGTAAATGTTCTAATAAATCATTATGTTTACGATTCTAATTATTCGTTTTAATATAATCAAAAATATTGTATTGTATAAATCATTCTACAATATTATCTCCAAAATTAAATTTTTATAAACTAAAGAAAATTATGAAAATATTTTATTTAATTTTTGCGTTGTTTAATATTATGCATACATAAATATCCTCAATTTAATATGTAAACTAGCTGTTCTATAGATATTATAAAATGATTATTTCTCGAAATAGTTTACCACAAATTTCGAAAAGTTTCAATTGTGTGAAATTCGTACTACCTATCTATTTTAATTCAACGACCTTTCACCAAAATTAAATATTTATTTTATGCCCGTCGCATACTCTGCTAGTCATTCTTTGTAGTAAGTAATCTAATGAGTTTTTAATTCGTAATTATTGCAGTATACTTTAAGTATCCGAACTCTGAAGCAGTACACTTCCTATTTCCTTATCCAACTCATCGGAGAAATTATACCAACTTGTCCACTTTCTGAACGGGTAGACCATGAAAAAAACATGTAATGTTATAAATTTGTTAACTAATAAAATGCACAAACGGTTATGACGATTAGACGATAAAAATGAAACTACAAAATATACTCGTTAATATAAATGCTAAATAAAAGTGGCGGTTTGCGTAATAATTAAACTTAAAACTAGATACGCGAACAACAACAACAACAACAACAATAATAATAAATACCTAAATAAAACAATTAAAAGAATATTATATAACTGTAAGTTACACTGTAGTAGGTAATAAGTACCCACATTAGTTGCAAAGTTTGCTGTAAACGACGTGTTTGACTGTTTAGATAGGTATTAACTTTGTTAATAAACAGGAGTAGGTAGTATACGTATAGGGCATAATCCTGATCAAATATTTTCATAGCCTCCTCTCAAATATGTATTGGATAATAGTAATTGCGAATAATATTTTCTCCAATTAGGCAAAAATTTATCTAAGAACTAACATGCACCAAGACTAGGTGTTTCTCAAATTTGGCTACCCTTATTAAATTTAATGAAATATTGTCAATATACCAATATACATATATTTATACTGGAAATATAATATGATTTAAAAGATAAAAAATGTGTATTAAAATAAAATTTCAATTTGTCAATTAAGATAGTGTACTATTCATATGTGTAATATATAATAAATATATACATATAATTGAAATATATGTTTATATACATAAAATCTAGATTTATAGGTATTTATTATAATAAGCCTATTATTATAAATATGAAAACTTAGTAGAGGGTATAATGCATATGGACATTTTTCATATGAATTAATAAAGAAAAATATGAACACTACAACCCCCCTCCCTCTATATGCCTTCCATCCAACTAAAAAATCGGCACTAGTTTCACCGCCTTTGAACAAGGTATTAGGTAAAATAATATTGATATATGCGTAATATATTATATATCGCGTTACATATAATTATGTACATTTTAGCAGCCGAGCATAAGAAATGTAATAGGTATATAATAATAATAAAACAGTTAAAATCTTAAGATTTCTCCGAAATTTTGATTAACCGGCTGTTGTAGAGATATTCCTGCGAGAAATCGTCAGGAATTTATTTCCACAACAAACGTAATAATATGGAATATGGACGGGCAACCGATCACACGCACATGTTTGCCGGTGCACCGGACACTTATTAAACATTATATTATTGTTACGCAATGGCATTTCGAGCGGATGACACGGACACGCATAAGACAACGTTTCAAATATTAAGTCGATACACATGGTGATCTGTTTAACGGAGCACAATTAATTCCTGAATATTTTTTTCGTAGTCATACGATTTTTAAAATTCGAATTTTGATTAAAATATGTAAAAATTATTTTGAGTTAAAAATATGAGTCACCATATGGCATATACCAATACCATCCATTCCAGTGACCTGTTTGTAACCGCTTTTTAATATTTTTAACACTAAAATCCAAAAATTCACGTTTTTTCTGGCGCTTTTGAAGAAAATCGATGTATTAGAAAAAGAAAGCTATTGCAGTTATTTGAAGAAAAAGTTATGGAACACCTTGTATTAGGTTTTTTTAACCTTAGGTATAAATCACAAAAATGTTATACATTTTTAACTACAAATTTTCAGGATTTTGACATATTTCGTAAACATTTGAACTTTAAAGTTTAAATGCTTATAAACAAAAATTTTGACTAACGATTTTTGATTTTTTTTTTCTACGATAAGAACAACTTATAATAAACCTAGTATTATGTATTATAAAATTATTTATTAATTTTTTTTTACTAACATTATGTTGTATACATAGTTAAATGCTTTGATTCGAGTGTACTTTTTCTAAAAATTTTCTCATTCCGATCATCAAGTATTAAAGCTGTAATAGGTTATCATCGAGGAAACCTAAATCGTTATTATTATACTACTAAGTACACACAGTATTTTGCAGGTTATTAATTGCCGTTAAAGTGCAAATAATGATATTGTCATAAACCGTGACGCATAATCGTAAATATAAGTATGGGAGGTACCTACCTACTTCATAAAACAAATAAACCGTATATATTTTTTTTTCAAAACTTCAAAAATCTTCTAAGGAAATAATTTAAATGCGGCTAGTCAAACAATTAATAATCCCACATAGAATACATTGATGTATAGACAGGTATACATATTATAACAGTTAACGCGCGTCGTATGTTTTTCGACTAAATCGCACACGGTGACATCGCGAAAGTGAAACTTTTTTCCTGTCCCTCTCCGTTTTCTTCTCGGCGCGTTTATACCTACATCGACTATACATGCACCACGTACCTATGTAATAATACAATATATAAATAATATATATACACATTATATACGCGTAGGTATATACGACGATGTTACGATATATATACCGTCCGACGTCTTATCGCGACATGGTCGATGCGTATTATTACGGTCCGTCCGTGTCCATCTGTGCACCGGATTATCCGAGTTTAATCGATCTCATCAGTCTTGTTAATACTGTTTTTCTTTTCAGTTTCTATTATATTGTGCTGTGCCTACGGTCCGTTTGCGACGAATCAAACGCATTGCAACCCAATGACATTAGATTGGCCTACGCCGCGGGACGTTTTAACGTGGTTTTTTTTTTTTTTTTTGCTAGCGATGGTCACTTATATATATATATATATATATTCTGTCGCGAGCGCAGAACGTATTGTTTGCTTTCGGCTGCATAACGTTCCGATTACGAATTTCCGTCGTTAGCGGTGCAGGCGATGCGTATTATACGACACAGCAGCACCACCAGAGAGATTCTAATAAATATAGTGACAACGGCCATAGAGACGGCATGTCACCGCAGTGGTTAGAAATCCAAAGCATTCGGTAAATAATTGGCGAAATTAGCATCACCATTTTCCGTCGAGGCGGTGCAGTAATATAGGTACCGATATACCGTATTAATCCGGTATTGAGCAAAAATAAAAAAAAAAAAATACTGTTAAATGTGGTTTTCGTGCGCTGTTGTGAGAAATGCGTTACATTTCCATTTATGGCTATTTATATTTATTCAAACGCATAATCTCACGCGCAGAACAAAATAAATAGCAACTTACAACTATATGTATTTCAGACACGGTAGATACTCGTTGTAATAAATTGGCGAAAACCCGAACGTCCCGAACAGCAGGATATGCGCATGTCGTGTTGGCTACTGGTCTTCCTTGGACCCGCTCGTTACCGAGGAATAGTGCATATAATAATATTGAAACATCGAAAGCACTGGTTGCGAATTATCGCATTATAATTCTAATGTATAAACATTAAATATATTGAGTTGTAGGTAAAATAGGATTGTGCGATTGGTAAAACGGTTGTGATAATAATATAATTAAATTACACAGTTTATGGTTTTTATCAATATCATTCTAGAATGTAAAAAGACGTCTTATTATTAAATTACTTACTAAATTTAAGTAAATTTTATTCGTGTCGTTGAATAATAATATATGTACAAAATATTTTAATTTTATCATTTATTATTTTGATATTTTAATATTTTATTTCGAATAAAAATGTTCAGATTATACGTAATAATTGTATTAATTTAAAAAATATATTCACATTTCAAATGACTATTCCAATGATAAATAAATTCTAGTTTCTAAATTAGGTATCGCATTAATAATAATTATATGTAGTTGGATAATGAAATTATTACCTATAAATAACATTTTTTTACATTTTTTTTACATAATATATTTTTAAATAGCTTGTAAAGTTTCGAAATGACTCTAAATAATACATAGTATATTATATATTATTATTATATTTTAAAATCATAAACAAAATAAATATATTATACATAAACATCTCATGATTATTATTTAAGTGTTTTTAATATTAAATATGAATTCTATTAAATTTTTCGTAGAATTAACCTTTCGAAATATTTGAATATTTTCGCGGAATCAATTATTAATTCTGTATTTCAATGTCACAATTTCGTAACAATATAATGCATGATCAAAAAATTTTTAAACTATATCTTATCCAAAACAGTGTTACACTAAGTTAAAATTGGACAAATTGCAGGGTATAAGGTTATTGTTATTGTTTTTTTTTGTAGTCTATTATAAATAGGAATTAAAAAATATGCCCTCTAATCTATACGAATTTATTAACTGACAATTTCACTTTCCAATAAGCTCTGAATTTCTTGATACACGTTTTAACATCCAGATTATAAAGCTACTATACTTATACCTTGCTACAGCGTCATTTCTTCAAAAGAATTTGTTGTATATAATCGTTACTAAAAATACGTTTTAAGTGATATTATATGTTGTTAATATTATATTGAACTGATGTACATAATAAAATTAAAAAAACAAAGAAACGTTATTTGATTTTTTTTTTTTAAAATACATCAGTTGTTTACGAATAGAGCTATATAAAACTGTAAAATATTAAAATTTAAAAACGAATATAATTAAATTATCGTAAAACACCGATATGTTAACACAGATAATGTTTTGACCTTTAAATTTAGTTATAGGCTAATTTACTCTAATATTAAATCTATCAATACAAAATTGGTTCTATTGAACGAAAAATATTTATGTTTTACTACGTTATCAAAACGCAGACTATATACACTCTAGTATGAAGCCTAATAACATAGGTAACTATTTTACTATAATGAACGGTGATGACTTTAAATATTATAGCCACGCAGACTATTTTGTTATTATATTATAACATTAAAATATTATTAATTATTGAGCGAAATAATATATTATGTTATTGACACCGTATTAAACTTCGTACTTTGTAGGCGATCGTATTTGTTAATAATATTATTGTCTTCGGTTGAAATTTCAGATACCTACTAAAATGCGTATTGTAATATTCAAAAATAATATTGACACAGATTTTAAACTGTGAAAAATCTAATTTATTGTAAAAAGTGGTCAACATTTATTTCCTAAACGTTTTACGTAATTTCTCATTTCTTCGCGGGTATTTATATTTTTTCTTTATTAATACTACAATATAAGACTTAGTTATAGGTAGTAGGCATTACTCAAGTAAGTTATACTTATAGAAATTTAAAAATATAGAACTAAAATAGGCACAATTTATAAATATTTTTTTTCTCTAAAAATTTTATTCACTCTAGTGTAATTAAAAAAACATTGAAATACTTGAAAATGTTCGGCATATAGTGTTTTCCTGTTTTTATATAGATACACAATTTAATTTAAAAAAATATTCAGACTAATTTTAAGTCATTTATATTAGAACCTTTTAATACAATTCTATGCGACTTAACATTATAACAATAACATTATAATAATTAATTATATAATATTTATATATACAAATAAGTTTAATCTGTAGTATTACTCATAGAAATACAATTGTTAAAGTAATATTAGTAAATAAGTAATTTATTAAATATCCTTAGAAATAGAGTCTGTGCTGAGTAGCTGACACATAAAGTGACTTTCTTGGTTTTTATTTTATTTTATTTTGTGCCTACACGGCTATACATATTTTCGTTCAATATTATTATTACAATTATTTAGTCAATTTCAAATTTCTAAAATATAACAATATATTTTTTATGAATTCATGATGGCTAAACATATATTTCAATAGGTTTTCAATGTTTTCATAGGCGCGTACAACATTACATCTCTTAAATATCAGATACTTATGCAGTGGCCCCCAAGACACGTGCGAACTGGGCGCCGTACAATGAGAAACTTATGAGGAATCCAGTATAGCATGGGTCACCAAATGGCGGCCCGCGGGCCGCATACGGCCCCCGAACACATTTTATCTGGCATTTTATTATTAACTAAAAACACTAACATTAATATTTGGTGAAAATTTGAAATTTCGTGTCTCCGTGGATATTTGATATCAAATTACGTCAACAATACAAAATTGATTTTATGTAAAACTGTAGTTTAAAATAGTGTTACATAAATATTCCCATTGTTCAGTTATTTTTTTTCGGTAATTTTGGTAACTACTCCGAACTTTTTAATTTAACCCCAAAAACTTGATCCTATTTTTTACCAGCAACCGCCGACCACTGTCATAATTCTCATTCTCTTTAACTTCTCTAAAATAAGACTCCAGACTCCAGACACACGGAAAAACCACATCGTTGTAAAACTATACATTCATCGCTCAGGTCAAAACCTAAAATATATATATATATTATCATAAACCAATAAGCTATAGTAACAATAATACAAATAGCATATAATATTATACCTGCTTGCAGCTGTACAGAATAAGTTATTTTTCTATTTATTATTCGAGCTGTGCCGAACACGAAACATGCATACCAAATATATGTTCCATTTTTTTTATTCACACATTATTACTGGATGACATAATTTAGGTAATATTTAAAAAGTGTATAATAATCCAAAATCCTGATGGATACAATAAATTATAATATACTTTATAATCTTAATTTGTCGTAAGTATAACGTTTGTTAAACATTTAGAATTGTTTTTGTTTTTACATACCATCAAAACTTGCATAGTTGCCAAGTAGGTTAGAAACAATATTAAATTTTGTCGATAATGTGAGACTCAAAAAAATATTTCTCATTAGCATTAAAAATAGTAAATACCCACCTCAGTAATGTCCTAATACCTATACGTCCTATACCTACTTATACGTGTTTTATGGATATAGTATTCAAAGACGATTTTAATTAAATTATAAAGTTAAATATAATTTGCGTGGGTTTTTATTTATAGACACCTGTGTCGAGTATCTCATGTCGATTTTTTTTCGCATTAACACATACTCGTAAGTACATCCAAATTACGTCTTCTCGTCTCCATAATACCCGGTATTCGTATATTTATAAAATATAAATACATTTAGTGACCTATTTCGAATGTTTTGTATCCACGCAATCTCATGATAAGTACTCGTGATTCATGAAAATGTCCTCCGAAATCCCGCCTATAATAATTATTCGCGTTGTTATATAAATATTGTACTTTCGTCTGAATTCCCGGCGCCGTAATGTTGTATTGAACAGACTCTATGTGGAAATATATACAGCATAATATATACATATTATATAGTAATTTAGTGAATATCAAAATACGATAAAATAAAAACGATGACTGTCCCGTCGTCGTTCGTAAACAGCTTTAATAGATGAGACTGAATTGATGCGTCGTAGTTATTACTATCGCGTGGTCCGGTGTTTTGTATTGCATAATCAAAGTGTAACCGTTCAAATATATGTCGAAGAAAAAAAATGTATTGCTCGAAAGAAAGTCGTAGGTTTTATATACCTATAAAATAAACCGACAAACTAGTATTTCGTGTAGATATTGCACGCGCGGGCCGTATTCCGCGTGCTTACGCCGTTTACATAACGAAAATGCACGTCACGCGAAGAATCTTGTTTGGACATAATATAATATTATTGTTACGGTGGGGAAAAGTAGTTCCGGATAAATAATTGGCATGCGTGGACGTAGAAAAATAAATTACAAGCATATTCCGCAGCCGTTCTAAGGCTGAAGAAATATCGTGTGGTTTTATTGGTCTTGATGTGCTATTGAATGACATATTATAGGTTACACTGGTCAGGTCAGGTTATCTAATTCGTTTATTGCAAAAAAAAATAAAAAAATGCACGTAAATTATAATTATTATTAACTATTTTAAGTGCAACCTTTATTATACGTATTATGATGTTTTATAGGTTATACATTATAATACATACTTACAACAGATATTTTTTTTTTATTACCTATTATTATTAAAATCTACCAATCGTTGCGTTTTTGTAAATCCCACGAGTGATTACTGCATATATATGTCCTGCAGTAATTAAAATATATGATCAAATGAAATGTAAATATATACAAGGACATACCAATAGTGTTAAGCATTTTTTTAAATGAAATTCTCGTTTAAAGGCACAGCTAGCGCACAGATATAATATATAGGAGGACTTTGAACACGTTTTTATATTTTTCACACTTCTGAAATCGTTATTATAATATTTTTCTCTTCTTTAATCACGTCATTTTTGCTGCGAAGGATAATCTATAGGATATGACAGTTTGGTACAGTTAATTTCATTACAAGCGATTGGTTCTTTAATGAGAATTATTTGAAAGTTTGTGAATGTGATTGGATTTTACGAAAGTAATTCCAGTAAACGGTCGATTATTTAGACAACTATATACTAATCTTAAGTGTATTACATTAGTCATTATCACTCATTATTATAATAGTGGTCGCATGTTTCTATGTATAGTATAAAGACGGAGATCGCTCACGTTTGTTTCTGCCGTGTTGTATATCATTTAGTTATTTTTCAAGTATCGGACGAATTCGTTGTTGGGTGAGATGGGGGGGAGGAGGCGAGAGGAATAATTTGAAAATCCGATCGGTTAACTTCTCCGCGAGATTATATTGTATATCATATGACAAGGCATGACATTGTCCCTACACTGTTGTTTCCGACCTGCATAATAAAAAGCGTTAAATGCGAAAGTTTTTTTTCCACTCGTCCCTAAAGATATATGTATATACGTATACTCGTACAAATAATACGCCATTTGCGGTGTATTATCACCACGCGCGTACGCGCCTATCGCTATTGGCTATAATAATATAATACCCGTCCGAATTAAATAAATATTTTCCTTTTTATTGAATCTGACAACAACAGCTAGCCCAATGACTTCCTATTCGACCGGTTTTCTACTGTGGCCATAACGCGCACGCTGCAGTAGCTGGCGCCTATACCATAGGCACGTGCTGCGGGATTAGGTATATTCACAGCACTATAATGTAGTGACCATTGGCCACCGCATACGGCCGGTTCCAGACGTTCGAAAATCTGAAAGTCGTTCGATCGCGATGATTTTGGTAACGACCGAAGTGTAATCAAATTACCCTGCGGCAATGTGTATAGGCAAACTTTTTTCTTTTTCTTTTTTTTACGTTTAATGGGTATATGAACAACGTCAAACCGGTCACGCGGAAGACTCGATGGAAGTCCTATACCGTAATAGGCCTCGATCTTGTCTTGATGTCGGCCCAAATAACCGAGTTCAAGTTTGCGATTTTCGGATTTCAACTCCTAAAAATATCCGAAAATGAATTTCGGTTGTAGATATATATTATGTTCATATGAGTATTTCGTCGCGGTTTACTGCATGCTATTATGTGTGTACGAGTAGATTTTAATAAACCTTTTTTTACTGCAGTAACGTCGGGTTTGTATATTCAAAGATTTTTTTCCGCCGTGCTGACCAAAACGAACGAATGTATTTTGTTTTTTAGATCGAAAGACTTAAAAATCGAACAGTTCGCATATACTGTGCATATGACATAATACATAACAGTAATTATATTGGCATGTCCTCCGGCAAACTATAATTATATTTGGAATTGCCAAAACTATAATACGTAGGTAATATATAAACCATGTTGTTAATTAATATGCAATCATTATTACATTACTTCAAGCAATAAAACCTTTCGTCACGCGTTTCATTTCTATATCAACGCAATTATAATATTTAATTATAATAATTCAGTATTGTATGATACTTTTTTTTTTATTTAATGAGTACGCGTGCCTTTCTTTGCGCACCCGCTGAACTGCAGTTTAAGTAATAACGCCAATGTCACCACTCTATTGGGGGTTGTTTCTTTGGTAGTCTAATGCAGCTAAAAAAACCTTTGGCCTTGGTTTGTGACCGTCGGAACGCACTTCCAAAAATCCGCTTTCGCCAATTAAAAAAATATAAATCACGATAAAAAGACACAATATAACAGCCGATCGGAAAATACCTATTGGTGCCATTGTCGCTTTTGAGACAGTTGTAGGTAATAATATTTCGAAAACAATAAATACAGTAAAGCCATTGTTGTGCAGTTTCGTCACCAGCTACTGGGAAACTTATGGGCTACAATCGCGACGATAATAATATAATATAATAATATGATATTTATTGTTATCCGCGTTAGCCACTTAATACAATAATAACATTGGTAAATATATGATATTATTAATTTATCCGTTCCCACGTCAAAATTTCGCGAAACGGCGCCGCAATAGATTGTAACTACATAGGGCACTAATAATAATCTGTGTTGTGGTGTATATATTTTATATTGCAGATTATTATTGAGGCGTGGTAACATAAATGTACACAATGTTTGCTTTTTATTTATTTGAAAAAAATTGCACGTGTACTAAAAACTATAAATTAAATTTAAAAAAAAAATACAACAACATATATAGGTACATTATACACACAGCGCACAATGAAAACCTACTGTAGTCTACCCGTGATAATAAACAATCAATAACAGTAACAAACAATCAATCCCGAAAACGGCTAACAATATTATCTTATCGTATCGAATAAATATTATTATATATTACCTATAGATAAAAGTATCATATTATTATTTTTTACGCTTATAGGTTTGGAATATGTGAATTTTTTTTTATAAAAACATTTTTTGATTAGAAAAAAAATATAATAATACTGTTTAATCAGTTAATACAAACGTATCTCTTTTCAGGCACACCACTAAAATATAGGTATGTATATTTCATTCCAAAACACCACTCATAATAAATTTGTCTTACGTTTTCAGTTAATTTAAAAAAGTAATAAATTATAAACGTAAACCGTACAAAATATTGTGTCTTGACAAAACAGTGACTCTTCAAGGTAATTTAAAATATTATGGATAACTAAAAAAATGTAAACTTTAAAATAAAAAATATTCTCAAACTACTTCCACGAATTATTATTATGTAATACTTAAAGGTTATTATTTTCGAAATGCATGTGGTAAAAGGTTAAAAATCACACGGTTGGATCATAAATAGTTTATTCTCACACCATATTTTCTATTGAAATAACAAAAATTCTCATCATCCATATTTGAATGACCTTTAATGATGGATACATCTTTACGTCTGTTCTACTAGAGATTAATATTTAAAACTAATGTGTATTGCGTTTAATTTCAAAACTTTAGAAAAATGTATACTTACTTAGTACTTCATTAATGAAGACTCAGTTCAATTTTAGGAAGTCCAAATTACTTCCTCAAGCTCTCTTTTTTTTGCGTCGAGGAGGCAAATATGATGGAACTGATTTAAGTTTGAACATTATAATATTATTATTTATTATATAGATTCATTAAGCTATGGCTATATTATAATCGTCATCGTACGATAATAAAATAATGTTTAAATTACTGTAAATAGTAATAATAATAATATTAATGATAATTAGGTATTGTTGTTATTTATGCGTGTGTGTGTGCATGTGTGAGTGTGTGTGTGTAAGTGTGTTCGTGAGTGCGTGTGGAAAGGAAAAAAAAAATAAAAACAATATGAATTCACGGCCGCAGAGCGCGTCTCGAGAGTGCGGCGGGGAAAGGAGAAATTATTACGGAAGACGCAACGTGTTGCGTTTTCGTTTCAGCATAAATTACACACAAGCTCGTGCGTATATATAAATATAAAAGTATGTAATACGACAACGTAACAGTTTCTCGAAATCGTTAAGTATTACCTATGGGCTATGATTGATAACTGCGTGTGCTGTCGCCCAACGGCTTACTACGTTAGGCTATATTATATATATATTTACTTGAAAGTTTATAAGTTATGAGTTTATGACCAAACCAATAAATTCAGAGGAAATGGGATAAAACACAATATTACCGATTTGCGATCGGATAATGAGAGTAATATAACGCAATATAATCTCGAGAAAGCATTATAGTTTTGGCGGCAAATATACCTTAATATATCATAATGGTATAGTGTTGTGCCGTAAACTATCTACAGAAGGTGTACTTGACTAGTAGACTTTACACACCCCACTCCCCAATTTTAAACAGTTTGAGTGACTTGATGGAAAAGTTTTTATACAATATATTACACATAGACATAATATAATAATATAAATTATAATAATATATATATTATGTCTATGATATTACACTGATACATTTTTATGTACGGTACGCATAGTAAACTATTCAATATATTATTTGGTCCAGTTAATACTTTTAGTTTTACATGCCTGTTTCTAAGTGTATAATATTATTATTGCTTGTTATTTTATTGACATTATAGCATTAGGGAGGGGGCTAACCTCGCAAATTTTTTTATGCCTATGAACGATAAACATATTACGCGATGGATATATATATCAGTGCTACAATAAGATAGAACAATTAACCTACAATATGTTAGATTCATTTAACTCAGAAAGCTAAATGATCAATTATTTTTTTAAATAACTAATTCGAAAGTCAATATACATCATTTGTTTAAAAAAAATATGTTCTGTTAACACTAAATACCTTAATAAATAATATGAACAATAAAATATAATTTAATTATTTTTGTTCAAATGATGAATATTATTGTATAATGAAAATTCTAATAATTTATAATAATTTATTTATTTACACATAGTATTTGAAATAATCTGTTATTTTCTGATAACTAAAGTTTTTAATTAAACGTAAATGATATTTTACAGAATCCAACAGGGACAAGTGTTGTGTTAGTCAGTCAAACAGATAAATAATTTATCATAAGAAATGTATTTTAGGAAGTGTATGCATTTTAATCTATGATCTGCTGTCGCCGATGTAACAATATTTGGTCTTATTCACGTTATCTCAAATAAATGAACTTATACGACACACAAAGCAATCATTTTTCTGCAATAGTGTATTGTATCGAGATTTGTGTTTGTTCTATTTACCTATATGTAGCCGATAAAATATTTTAAACAGGCACACATTACGTGAAAACTACACTTAATACCGTAAATTCTATTCTAATCTACACAATAATCACTAATCTTGCTGCGCTGTATTACCACGCGGTGTACAAGAACCGTATACCGAGACGGTACCAACAGGCAACAACTACGATGACGTAGTAAGTCAGTAATGTATAAAGTACACATCAATCACGTCATACAAAATTATCGGTGTTTACAGTTATTACGGAATATTTTGTTCTTGTTGAAACTGACAAACGACCCTATGGGATTCAATAAGTACTTGGTATTTACCTATATAATATAGTATATACGTATGTGTAGTCATTAGCTGCGTCTGTGCGTCATCGGTGCGTAATCGGATACTTCACTGACACAGTGACACAACTTAAACCGTCCAAAAAAACCTGATGCACTATAAACGAAACGCACAGACACAAATCGATCTAACAGGAATTCGAAATCCAATTACAGGTATAACTGTATATTTTATCTGTAAGTACTTCTAGACACTAAAACTTTTTAAATTCGATGACTTTTTTTTAAAATACCTAAATGGCGAAACGATAAAATAATCCATGTTTAAAAATACTAAATAATATTATAAAATATAAATTGATTATAAAGGTAATATTATAACGAGCATATATTAGTATGTAATATTTATATAGACATCCCATTACCGGCTATACCTAATTTACGTATTATATATGTATATTACACACGATATATTATAATGAGATCGAAAAGTCTGTTAGTTACCTTATTTAATATAATAATATATGTGTTGGTTGTGTGGGATGGTCCATGACAAAGAAAAATATTTAATTAATTATTCACTATTTGCCAAATTTTGAATTCAAATAATTTCAATATTATTTCTTTTTTTTTGTTATTATTGGTAAACACCATAATAATATTTGTCATATCATGTTTTTAAGTTATTATTCAACGTATATGATGTATATTAATACAATATAATCTGTGATTATCAGAGGTGAGGATACTACGGCCTTGATTGCAAGTAACTTTTTTAATTATTAATATGATCTTTTTTTATAATAACCATGTTTTAATAACATATTTAGATATTATAGAACATTTTTTTTAACGAGAATCAATTTACCCCTATAAATTGTGAATCAAAATAGTTTTTTTTTTAAATATTGATGTATTTACTTGTAAATCAAACTTACAACAAATTGTTTTTGATTTACTTAAAATTAAATCTAAGGCCTAAGGATTATATGTTTAGAAGATATGAAAGTTATAATGATTTTAAAATTTTAGTAATAAATATTCATAATAAGTAATTATATATATAATTTGTAAAAATTGTCCACGAATAAAATTTACAGGACAAATATTATCCATTAGTTTAAATAATTTAATAACCCAGAAACAAATTGTATGAATCTTGATTTAGTTTCATCAACATTTTTAAAAAAATAATCTTTTAACAATTTACAATTTACAGTAAAACAGATAGTTTTTATTTTAAAAATTTTATATTAACACAGGATAATCTTTAGACGGTATGAAAATTTAAATTATTTAAAATATGGTTCCTATATACTTTATTAAATACTTATGTAAAAATTCTAAAGATCAAAGTTTAAATAGGTACCAGAGCCTTGCCGTAGGGGGGGGGAGGGGCTAGGGGTTATGCGCCCCGGGCGCATGGTTTAAAGGGGCGCCACTAATTTTTTATATAATATTTTAAAATATACAGGTGTGAAGGCTAAGGGGATTGCAGCCCCCCTTAAATATTAAGAAAATTTAAAAAAAACTTTTAATTTTTAATGGTCTACAAAAAATCTTAGACTATATTTTACAAAAAATTGATCAGCCCCCCTGAAAAATCCTGGCTACGCCAGTGATACACTTATGATACGTTTGTAATTTGTAAATAAAACATGTATAATATATTATAATTTGTGATATGTATTAATTTTTAATTATTGTATACCTAACTATCATCTTAAGTTTTTCGTCAAATCAATGTTCAAAATACGTTGTAAAAAAAAAATTATATTAAATAGGAATGAAATGCATAATGATAAATAAAATAGGGGGCGAATATTATTTTTATTTTTCTCTGGGCGCCGAATCTTAACGACACGGCTCTGATAGGTACGTTATTAAAGAAAAAATTGGGGTTAAGCATGCTGAATTTTGGAAAAAATTAAAACGTAAAAAAAGTTCAAAAATTATTAAAATATGTTGAACATCGTCATATAGGATAGTCGTCAGTTTTAAAATATTAGCCTCTAGTATTCTTGGACAATTAGTTATATTTTTTGTGGAATGTTTTCAAATAAAAAAATTTTAATTCTCGTACTTTGCAATATATTTGTACTATTTGTACTTTTATATCAGTGTAATTATATCTAATATTTTTGTTGCTATTATTTTAGATATCTGCAAAAATTAATACCCGGTTAGAATAAACAATTTTTAAACAGACTATACATTGTTGACTCAAACAATAACACAATATACAAAGATACGAAGATACCTACATAATGAAAGAAAGTACGAAAAGTCTAGGGAATTTCCAATAATAGAAACTTATAATCTATATAATATTACGATATATTATACCTATAAATATTTTATTTTATCAAGACATAATAAAAGCGAATTACCTAACTAAAAATGTAAATCAAAAATATTGCTTATTTTAATATTTGTATTTTGTACATAATATCAATGACTTTTTTAAAATATATTTTTCATTTAATTTTTATCTTTTTTCTCGATGTTTTTTACTGATTGCTGATCATGCTAATATTATTCTGTATTATAATTTAGAGCCATCGTATATGTGTATCGTATGCTATTGTGGCGTTGAGTGTAGACGAAATGTATTATGCACTTAAGTGAGTTTGTGTTCGTGTAATGACCAAACATGATTTGTATTTTATTTATGTGCACCGCTATGGTAAGTTATGAAACTAATGCACACAATAACATCTGTAGACGTCATATCAAATAAAAAAATTAATTTTATCACTAAAGTTGTGGTTCTTCTTTACTGGAGCTAGCACGAGAAGATAATTTTTACATTTATATTAATGTTAAAATGAATTATCTTAAATTATGTAAATGTAGTGTAGCCCTATAGCACACCCCCCACTACTAATAGGTAGTTATAACACGGTAGATACTCTTACATAGTTATATACCTAGCTATTTAGTAGTTAAATCATAAACATTTTTTTGTAAAGATAATTTTGTAAAAAGTAATTTAGGCCCTGCATGATTACGTAATACCTACTTAATTTTCCCGTCTTTTTCCCGTGCCTTACTTAAGCTTCTCTTACATGACTTGTAATTATTTATCGACAATAATTGTCAAAATAGTTTTACTTTTGTTTTCTCCCTTCGACTATTAAAACAAGCAACAGCAATGTCTGTAATTTGATAAGGTAGAGTAGTTTTTACTGTTACGGCTCAGTGGTGGACTACGGACCGGTTTATTTTCAAAATTTCGTTCTTCGTTATTTTTTTTTTTCATCTCTGTTATTCAACACAAAAAAAATTTATGCTCAAGCAACGAACTCGAGGGTTTTGTTTTTTTATAAATGTCTTTGTTGATTTATTAAAAAAAAAAAAAAAAAAAAAAAAAAAAATGAGACATCAAAAACCTATTACTACCATGATATAAATTATTGTATTACAATACGGGTTTTTTTGTATTAGGTAATATGTGTTTACAGTGTAAATACATTTTTTTATCATCTACCGTCCACATATATTATGCTAAGTACTAACAGATATCATTTACAAATATTATTTTTATTAATTAATAATTACGATATACGATTTCTAATATATCTAAGAATCACATATGCATATATGGACATATAAAATTATTCAAATGAACATAAGTCGTATTTGTATTGATAAAAATTAAATTCACAAGTTAATTACGCTTACTATTTTATGTAAAAAAAAAAAAATACTAAACACAATACTATACTTAGTTTCACTATTTGTGGAGAACCTCTATCAGCTTAGACAATGGATATATTTTAGAACATAAAGTTATCTCTGCTTGTTGATCGATATATTTTATCGTGTGTAAATAATTATTCAGACGAGTATTGAGAATTTATTTGCGACCACCACTTTACCGCCTTTCTACTAGATAGGTACTAGAAAGTATAATATTATTTATATTGTATGTAGTACAAAATGTCTAATTTTTGTATAGTACTTCATGTAAACAATTTGAGGAGTAACCTAAGCGTTTTGTTTGAATTTAATATTTTTTCGTAATTCTGTTCTACTTGGTAGGTCGCCGGACGGAAATGTATAAATTTGTAATGAATTTTGTATTTGCTGATACCTGATTGCTGTTGATTGAGGTAACGAGAAATATGTTTTTTTTTAAACAATAAAAACAACTGGATAGTCATGTAAATAAATCTAAATAATTGTTATTTTATTTATTTGTCGTAAATTGCATGTTATACGATTCATAATATTTTAATGTTTTATATAATTAATATTTTAATAAGTATAACATTTAGTTCAAAATAAAAAAATACTTATAATTTATAAATTATTTATTTAACATGTATTTATATTCTTTATATATAAAAAAAATGAGTTTCTTTAAACTTTAATTTACTAAAATATATTTTTAAACAAAACTATTCTAATGCAACTCGATCTATTGCAGATACTCAATCATTTACGTTTTTGAAATTTTTCATTTTTTCATTGATGTTACCTTATTTATTATGATTTGGCAGATTACTTGTTATGAATTATAAGTCACTCGCCTTTTTAATGAATAATTATATATTATTATATATAGAATCTTTTCAGCAACATTTTTTCAAAATTTAAGTTTTAATTTGTATAGTTGTATCTAAACATAATGTTTTGGTGTCTTTATTATGTTCAAAATTTAAATATATTTTTTTTTAATTTTAGACGTTTTCTAGTCCCATCAAAAACACACTAAGTATTTTACATTATCTAGTACTTTTTCGAATGCATATAATATTCTGAGTACACATACTTTTTACACTTTCCAAAATGTTCCATTAAAGACACCACGCAAACACACATCCGTTCAATAATATTATCTGCATGTATAGTTTTCTATGTACCCACTCTGTCGGTAAGACTTCCGGTGCCTGTGTTTGGCGGTCTACATATCCAATTTAAGTAATTTAACACATTTTTATAAACGTAAAACGTTTACCTACTCTTAAAAACTAAAACTAAAATTTAAAAATGAATTAATATTTAAATTTAATATATTAATTATGGAAGAAGTAAAAAGAAGCATATACTCTTAGTAAATCAACCCGAAATTGTACACACTCACAAATGAAACAGTATTAGCTGTATCTATCATCAATCATAGTTTTACATAATAGCTCATCAAACAAGCTGTTATCGTAATCGTATGGCAAAACTATAATCGAAGTTTCAATTATTACTTTCATTTTGTTATCGGCCGCACGAACAACACGTAAACTATTCGTCATATAACCGAATTTGTAATGTTATTATAAATTATTTATATTCGCGTGTTGTAAATTATAATAATATATAGTATAGACAATAATAATAGTATTATTGTTTTTTCAGACGTAACACATATGATATTAATATAATATTACATACGCGACAATATCCAAGACAATAATATTATATAGTCCACACCGCTATAAATTAGGTGATAGATGACATGAACAATACATTTATCATGACTTATTGATCAAAACTTGGGTGTGATATATATTTATTATAGTTTTTTAGAAAAAATTTCCGGCGAATAGTCGAGGTACGAAAATAAGTCATTACACCACGCATTTTAAAAGTCTCAAAATATTAACCACTAATTTTCGAATGCAACAACTTAACGTTAACTTATACGATGTTACTCGTTACAATTAATTGCTCATCATTGTCCATACTATAGTATTTAAAATCAATGATATGATGATTAAAAGCGGATAAACTATATATATATATGTATATAAAAGATCTTTGATCTAATACAAATACTACCGTTCATCATATGTATATGGTCGCGGACATATGAAGACATTAAAACAATAAAAATACATATTGATTTTTTATTATACGGCGACCAAAATTTCCCAAATTTTTACTCCACATAAGTGCACGATTATTAAACAGTGTTTTTGTGCTTTGTATTCACAGCAGTTCTGGTCACCACAATATGCTAATAGGTATCGTAGTCTGAGTGTCTCTCGGAAACCACATTCCTATATTATTATACGAGAGTATAATATAATAGTCAGACAATAATTTTACTAATTTCAGCAGTTTAACACGTGTTATATTATAATATAATATTATTATCAGTAAATCTACTTTACCTACGACGCGTTCATAGCTGCAATACAATACTACAATAGGATGAATTCGATGTCGACTATTTTCGTGTGGCATATAATAGACGAGTGCCTGTCGTATAGGTAAGAGAAGATTTTTTTGAAATTACGAAAGCTGCGGAGAACCGATGTTGGCGCAACGGCGCGCCGGCGGAGTCCGCGGTCTGCTGCCGCAGTGACTCAGTCGGTGTCGATAGCGCGTCACCGATGGGGGAATTTTTTCGCTCGAGTCACATAATAATAATAATAATAATAATATGTTGCGGGACGTATCGGTATAGATACCGTTTATTACGTAACACACGACGGGTATGTAGCGAAGCTTTGAAGTGGAATTTTGAAAACCAACGGCAGTTCCACTACAATAATGATAATGATATTATGACGCGTACGATATGTGTGCACACCACGCCGGCTTACGAAACCGGACGGATCGGGCGTGTATATGATAGTTACACTGTCAAGTTGACTAGAAAGTGTGCGCGCAGGACAAACATTAATTGTTTAAAAGATATATATACATTATATTTTGTATATAAATAATAATAATATTATATGTACGTATGTGGATGTAAGCGTATACCCTATCGGATGGATATATATCCGTCTGTTGGCTAATATGTTTATTATGCTGATACGGAGGTACCTTATACTCCGGTTTACGCCTGTATGGCGGACTTCACGTTTCCATCCATTACATTTTAGCGTTGCGGTTATAATGTTGATAAGACACAATAGCTTAGGTAAAATACTTTTAAAAATTATTAAGATAATATTCGAATGCATAAAAAAAAATATGATTTGGTTATATTATTATTTTTGGTCATGTTGAATTTGTTGTTTATAAAGAGATACATTTGAAGAACTATTAAAAAATAATAAATAAAATTTACAAAAAAATTATATCAGCTACGATAATATATTCGGAATACTAATCAAACATATTATGATATTATATAGATTATTTATAATAGTTATATTCTTCGCCACCCATTTACAAATTGTATAAAGCCTGGACTAAAATTAATTTTTTTGTGATTCTATCGGTATAAAATATCCTTAGAAACAAAAAAGTTCCGTCCTTTGAAGTTAAAATAACATTAAATCAAAAAAATGAAATAATAAATAAAAATAATTTTTGTTATATTAGATATATTAATATTATTCATAAATTGAATGTATATCATTTGTAAAATTGTATATAATTGTTTTTAAACTTATAATCATTATATCAATTAATGTTTTGATTAGAAAAAATGTGTACTTGTGGCCCACAAGTAATTTTAAATTTTCAAAGTTAATATTTTACCCTTTCCAAAATCCTAGCGAGGATCATGGAGATTACCATACTTGTATATATATATTATATATTATACATTTATAAGCTATACCTTTAGAAGTAATATTTTAAATGAAAACATCTGGAAGTAGAGCTAAGCGATATATTTTGAAATTAAATAGCTATATAAGTTATGATAGCTTATAAGTTATAACTAATCAATTTATTAAAGAAATAAAAAAAACTTATTAATATCACCTACCTACTAAAGTTCATTTAATAATAATTAATATTTTTATACAAATTTTAATATTTAAAACCAGCTAACGATATTGTGTAGAATATGATCAACTCCGATGTAAAGTGTTATAGATTATTGGATTTACTACGTTATATTTTTATACATGTAAGTACTTTTTAATATAGTGTCTTTAATATACATATTACATTTTATTTTTATTTTTTTTTAATTACAAATATTTTATTTTTAGAAAAAAATCTTAGTTTTAATATTGAAAATAATTATTACTTAATTATGCTATTAAATAGCAAAACGTACAATTATAATAATTACAAGTTTTACAAAATATAGGTATATTGTTACTGTAATACAAATTCAAATTAATCGAGTGTTAATGATAATTGTTGTTATGTACTTTTTTTTATTGACGGTAGTACGTTACTGTAGGTATTTATCAAAGTTGTACCTAAATTACAAAATAAAATAATTGCACATATGAATTTTTTTTTCCTAAATAGGTAGTTATTATTTCATCACGAAAGAAGAAAGGAAGACAGCCGTTTAACGTCAATAACTGTACATATTATATATAATAAGACATATACGTTACAGTAAATTATTATGCTACATGAAAACGGTTTTTTCTTGTCTGATTGTTATCGGAGAGAACTGTTTAGAACGTCCACTGCTCACTTTTTACTTTTCTTCTAAACCGTATTATTAATTCAACTGTAGTAACCATGTTCGAAGATTAACCATTTAACCTGGTATTATGTTTACGTTAATTCGACAGCAATCAGTGCTAAGTCGTACAAATTGTGAACATAATACAATGTGCAATTCATAATATTGTAAAATTACACCTACCAACAAAATGTGATGTGATAAATACAAATTAATAATTGAATGTAAACAACATACAAAATATAGAAATATATTAAAGCTTGAATTACAATTTAATTATCAATTACGATTAATGTTATTAGGTAAGTACACACTGTAAGTTGATATTATTAGAAATATTCTATTCATGTAACAATTAAAAACAATTATACAAACCCAATACAGTCAAAATGGTTAACAAAAAAATAAAATAGTAAATTGTGATAGTATTATACAATTATGATAAATCGTTGACATTATAGGGAAATGATATTATTTCCTGATAAAACATTAGTTTTTGTTCAAATTTGCCCTCGTTCCCATGCGTCAAACATAAATAATTATTTGTTTGTTATTACATCGACAACCAGTTTATAATAATGGTGTGATTAAAAAGTAAAATAGGGAAAAAATAATTAGAAATCGAATGATAAAAGTCCATTTTATCAATTATTGGAATATTATTTCGAAAATTACATTTTTAAATTACCATAAACTGTACAGAGATTTATAATAAATTTATAAATTTGCGTGTAAACTATTTCCGCTTCTTATTGGAAGTATAATATTATTTGGAATGTCTCAACAAAAAAAATTATAACGATTTTTACAATACCTACCAAATTGTATACACTCGTGGTTTATTTTCGATCTTATTAATGTGCAAATAATAATGGAAATTTACTAGTTCACAGATTTGGTCGATGACGATATCCTGAATATTATAATATAATCAACACATGTTTTGAATTGGATAATTTTAAATGTTTGTACCACGGAGCTTGGAACTCGCGGGTATTGTGGTCCCGAGAGATTCACACATTACACCGCGACTTTCCCGCAAAATTTGCTATATGTTAACGAATTACTGTTGTCGAGTATGTATATGAAATATGCCGAAACCTGCATGAGATTATTTTTTTTTTTATGATTGTCTCGATTTTTCGAATTTATTATGCGCGACGGGAATAGGATACAACAATATAATATTACGCGTGTACGTACAATTTAAACCGCTATTTTGCATAGCCGTTCGGCGAATTTAACCGTTTTTGTTTTCAATTCAGTAAGCATGCAGACGATTTTGATCGAATGTTCTTCTCTGCAATCGTCGACACATTACTTAATTTTCAAGCCGTTCACGCTTTCTTATTTATTTTTTTTTCTCAATCCGTCCACACATTTTTTCACACGGACAGAGTTTAGTTCACGCGCGCGAGCCGAGATTTAAAGAAAATAATAAAAAAAAAAAAAAACGATCCTTTGTGCTCTCATCGCGCGCACTCAGTGCAATTCATTATTATTCAATTCATTCGTAAGACGACAAACGGTGCTCTTTATAACGAGGTACCTAACACATTATGTATAATACAACACATGCAGTGTAATTTGCGATAATAAGTATAATATTTAAAAAAAAAAAAAAAAAGCACAACAACATTATTTTTGCAATAATAATACCCACATCGACGGTTTCCCACGGGTGTATTATGATATTCGAGTATGCGACACCACGTGGGCAGACATAAAGATATTTAGACGATATTTTGAATACTTTGATTTTAGCGACGAAAGCGATAATAATAATATATAATATTATTATAATACCACCAGATTTCGCAAGACTACAATAATAACGATTGTAATACGTTTGCATTTATCGATCGCGATCCTATAAAATAATATATTTTATTATGTCGTCGCCAATATGAAATTCCCATACACACGCGTTTCAACTTTTTAGCACAGTCTTATATAATATCATGTATAATATTATATTAATATACTGCTTAATCGCAAATAAATAACGAAATCGAACGTACGCGCCTCTAAATACCGTTGTCAACAATACACTGCCGCATCACCCCATAATATTGAATACATATAACATATCGTCCGATACAAACGTATTCCGACTATTGATATGATATTATTATATCGCGTCGACACTTGTTCGTGTATGAAAAACAATATTTTACAGTCATATACTTACCTACCTACCCAATACGTTTATCGTGTACGCATCGGATGACGTTTGAACGGCTATTGAAAGGCTACACGGTTTCTCACCGTTGCTCCTATAGAGTCATTTTATTTGCCGGTAAAAATGCAACACGCGCTGCATCTAAAACCGTTTGCGAACGCCACCACTGCAGCAGTACAACAGACGTACTCTATACCTAAATAATTATTAATAATAAACAAATATTATTTTGTCCGAACGATATTGTATTTTTTTTTTATTATTATAACTATAAATAACATATAAGTATTGTGGCGGTGTTACATGCAGTTTACGGACGATCGGAATTTTATTACCTCTTAAGTCCTGCGCGTCGTGTACAAAATAATATAAATATACAGAAATAATATGTTTTTGCGAAACACGCGTGGGCGCCTCGTCGATTTGCCGAAGTAGTGTATATATATATACGGTACGAGCAGCGTATTGTGACTTTCTACCGCCGTAAAACGCTAAAACGACGTCTGTTGCACTGCAGCACACGCCATAATAATATAATAATAATAATAATATATAATATTATTATAAACTTTCATTATTCCCCGGCGACGGGAGACGGTCAACCGTGGTTCCTCGTGGCGATAAACACTTATGTGCGCGCACACATACACACATCGGCATTGTTTAGGTACAATTCACGTGGTGTGAACGAGTGACGAGTTTAACAATTTGTTGGGTAGGTGGCCATTAGTGTTATAATCGGTGACGTGGTTTTGGCTGTGTTTCTGGTTAATTCTGTGTACGTTCTTATTGCTTGTGCTAAAAAAACACATGCCTACACGAACGTCCCATTTTTTTTCATTTTAGATTCTGAGCCGAACGACGAATATATTATTGATTTTACAACGATATGAGTGTTTTATGTAATATACAAGCATAATATACTATATACACGATAAGTAGTCAAAAAAATGATCCGATCCGGGGGGACTGGTTTCGGATGGCGAATTCGGTCGAGCTTGTAATTTTGAAAGTTTGACATTATAAAAATTCCCAGAGTTTTTCAAAATAATTGAAAAAAAACGAACCGACAAAGTAGGAGTAGGTTTTACTTGCTTGATTATAATTTATCATAATATACTTATAACTTATACATAGTTTCGCTTCGTTTATTCTTTCTCACGTAGAAAATGTTAATTTCAATATTTAAACCGCAGCGCCTTCCGTTTTAATAATACACGGATTCATTTATACTATTATTCTAGACCTATACAATGTTCTTAAGACAAATATATAAATTATGTATGAACAGCAGCTTTACATGTGTGATGGTGATAACAAGCAAATTATAAAATATGATATGCAATATTTTAAACAACGATAATATGAACAAGAAAGAGATAAATATTAAAGAAATGCACTATTATATAGCCACTGGGTATAATTATGTAATATTATTATTATTATTTATTAAATTTACTATGATAATTAGGGCGAGGATATTAAATGACCATAAAAACTCTTAAAAAAATACATGCATAGGTATACCCTTAATACAATCAAATAATAAGACATTATACAATGCATTTAAGTACTTGCATTATTTATTATTTGTTCAAGATAAATTAGGTATACATTTTAATAATAGTTTATAGTTAAATAATAATAACGTTTTATAACATAATTAATTTTTAATTATTTTAAACTTTCGTGATTTAAATTTTTTATAAAATTAAATATGTGAGTATGTAACTTACAATATGAGATTAAAATGTACAAAAACAAAAACAAATTATTTATAGCTAATAAAAATACTAAAAAATGAAAAATATTGCAATTGGCATTTATATACATTCAATATAAAATGTAATAGCAGTCTTGCTACATACGTCATAACAAATCAATTTAGAATTATTATTATGTGTGCACGACTAAAAGAAAATATAATAATATGTAGAACTGATAAATAACCTAACCCTAATATTATAATAACATACTACAGCCTGCAGATATACCAGCTAGGTGAACACCGGCAAAAACCAATAATGTAACAATAACGCGTAACTTGTGGTCTGCGGAAAAGCGACCGTCGTGTTATTTTCAATGACCGGTAGGAAAAACCACGTAAAAAGTCCAATTTTGTTTTTTTTTATACATATAATACATATAGGTAATATACGTGTGGTTTACGTAAAAATAAAAAAAAACATGTGCCACTATATAGATTTCAATTTTTTTTCAACCGCCATAATAGTTTTATATGTATAATTTCATATTATATGTTGTATCGTAACTATAAAATATGCGATTGATGATTTTTTTATTTGATGATAATATATAGCGTCTGGTTATCATCATTTTAATATACGTTATTGTCTTATTATGTTATATAATATTATAAACACATTGTAATATTTTACAGTCATGACGCGTCGACCCGGTTGATCGCGTTTTTCCCGTCCAGTCACCCCATCGCATTATATTATAGATAATATACAGTCTATATCCATATATTATATTTTGATTATATATAATTATAACATCAAAAAATCGGCAAACAGGCTCTTCACTCTTGGCCCTGTCCTTGAACCCCCTTCATGTTGCAATCGATGCTGGTCCCTTCTTGTATAAATTGCGCAAACACCCGTCATAAAATAATTGTATTCGTGTAGACATTAGACATTAAAGAATAAATAGTCCATGGCTAAAATCTATAATAACAAAATTTAGGTAGATACTCGTGCTCGAATGCCAAATGAGGGAGAATGATAGTTACTGTTTTTTTATTAATACCGCTCATTCTGACGAAGTCTCTTAATAATTTATACTGTTAACTATTTGTGCTTAGTTTTCTCTACAACTAATACCTCTATATATATAGTATATACATTATACACGTAAATAATTACAATTTTTTTAAAGAAATATTTAATCTAATAATTGAATTATATATAAGGCTGGGAACATAATGCCCTAAAAAATTGAAAAATTATCCTAAAAATGTATTTTTTCGATGCTAAAAAGTGAATTAAAAAAATGCTTTTTAAATATTAATATTTTAATTAGTTAGGAATTTGGTAGTTTCTGTTGATCTAGTTTAATTTTTCAGTGACATAATCTTTGTATGATGAATATTCAGCTTATCTTATGAAACGTGTTGTCCTATAAAATTAATAACTTATTATTATTCATGTTCATCGCTGTCCGGCCATCGAAAAGACGACAACTATATGCGTATTAATATTTTCAATATTTGTAGAAGAAAATTAAAATGTTGTGAATATTTCTCAAAAACTATAGGTACTTAAAAAATAATTAGTATTACCTAAAAGTGGCTAAAATACATTTTTTCATCCACAGGGCTATTATATGTTATAAGAAACCAGAAACAAAAATTACATTTCATCAAAATCACACTCTTATAGTTAAAGTAATTAAATTAATTTAAAAAATGTAAGCCGACATAATAAAATCTATATTTATGCATTTATATATTTATTATTTGTTTATTTTGGATCCTGGGTATTTTTATTAAATAAACTAAAATATATTAAAATTAGAACAATTTAAAATAATGGCGATACTTGTATTTATTAATTTACTGGATTCCCCGAATAAAAGTTAAATAAGTAATTGATTTTTTTGATACTTTTATATAATATATAATAATGTACGATATAAACATAATTAGTGTTGCGACTGTTGCGTATATACTTAAGTGGATGGAACCCCCAATATTCAACTCGATCAATTTGAATCCATCACTATCCATCGTTATGCGGGTGTGTTTCGCGCTATTTCTCACGGTTACATTATTGAGAAGCAATTTGAGACCGAATTATAATATATAATTTATTCTCGTATTAAATTCATTATTATTGATCCGAGTCGATTATATAGCTCGATTGTTACAAAAGACTGCTGTCTAACAGTCCACCGTTTTTTAAGACTTTTGTATCTGTCGCTAGTAAATTTAGGATCTGTTCATGGACTTCCTGTACAAACCATATACGTACTTAAATCAAACATATAAATATTAAATATGCGTAACTAGTTTTCATTTTAGCCCCCCAGAGCAATGTAAGAAATGTGTTTTGGGTGTACGATATTTCTTTAATAGTTTTGTGCTTTCCTTCGTTCATAAGAAAATTCGAAAAATGTTATACCATTTCTATGCGACTAGGTACCCATAAGATGGATCAAAAGCCAAGCAGGAAATTCAATGTATACATTTAAATTTATATTCAAATTTCATAAGCCATAACAGTGTCCATGAACGCAAAGCAAAAATTCAAAAGATTTGAATTGATTCATAAAATACAAGCATCTAGAAATTAACAAGTGATAAAAATGATAAAACTATTCATTGTAATTGCAGTGCTGTTTGTATTATACTATTATATTTTAATTGAAGAATAACGGAAAATGATAGAGATAAAATAATTTTAGCCCGAAAAAAGTCACGTGATACAGCAGCTAGTACGTTCCATGGTCCAAATGACTATGGGTGACAATTTTAGGTAAACGATAAGTATACACGACAACTAGTAAAGTAGTAACTATATATTATACTCTAGTTATAGGTACGGGATATAATTGTAATCTATATTATAGTACCACAAGCTCTTGTACTTTATAAAAAAAAAAAATCAATTTTTGTGTTTTGTATTATAATATTATGTGTTTCAAAAAAATGTAATATTCTGATAACGGTGCAGCCTTTAAATAATCCTGACTATAATACATATATATATATGTCTATCGTACATATGGCCAGCGCGCATAACAGTATTATCGTTACAATACACGTATTATACCTCTCTTATAATAAGTATAATAATTAATATATACCACGCGCGTATCACATCATAACATATATTATAATATTATACTGTATAATATATACCTACTATAATACTCATACAGTTGAAAGTGTTTACGAAAATCGTATACGCGTGTTGTGTGCACACACACACATGACAGAGACAGCAGAGATAGGTACTACACTCACGTCGTTCCTGCTTAATAATAATAATAATAATATAACAGCCGGTCTGGTGTGTGTCGTAACAGACGGCGGCGATGAGTATAATAATAATAATATTATTATATACGCGAGCAGAGTCGTAGCGGCGTAAAGTAATAGGTAAGCGCGGTCGGGGGGGGTAGGGTTGTCGGACGAGTGTGGGGGTGGAGGGGGGTTCGGTTTTTCAATGCCGGTCCTCGGTTGACCTTGCAAAAGAAAGTTTATAACAAATGAAAGTGGTTTTCACTTGTGTGTGCGAGTGCGCGCGCGTTCTCTTCTTCTTCTTCTTCTTTTCTCGTGATATTCCTCTTGTCGTTTTTCTCCTTCTCCTTCGTCCTCTCCTCGTCGTCGTCGTTCCTTTCGTGTTCTGGGCGCACGGACAGTCCCATAAAATAATATACTGTCATAGGTGTGATGTGGGCACGGCGGTGGTTTTTTTTCCCCCTTTTCCTTTATTATTCTTATTTTTTTTTCCGTTTGTCGCCGCCCCGCCGCCGGCACTGCGCTCCGGCGGCGGCGGTGGTGGGAGTTCCGTCCGGACGACGACGCGACGACGGTCCGCGCGGCCAACAGCAGCAGCGCCAAGTCCGATTCCGAACGCATCAGTCCGATCTGTCCGCTCGCGCCGTCATGCCGGCCCGAGAACACAGCACTGGTTCTACGTCGTCTTCCGGTCCGCAACCGTCTTCTGCAGCAGTTCGCGAATAACGCTCTATTCGACGTGAACCCCACACATTATCCGACCAAATCATTATCATAATAATTTTAAGTGTCCGAGGAATCGCGTGTTTCTATTCAAAACAAAAGCTACATTTTTTTTCTCTCCACTGAACTTAAAAAAAAAATTGATTATAATTATTTTTTTATTTTTTTCAAATTAATTTTTACACGCCCAAAATCATAATATCGTATAGGTATTATATATAATCTTCACATCATAAATAAATGGCTGGAGAGTTTTCACGTTGACACCGGTCATTCGTAAGATTCGCACCATGTTCGCCATGTCACCGAGATGCAACCGTCTGAGGTAACTATTTATAATTAATTGTACCTCGTGTGCGACGTCCGATGTATGCTGACACATCGAGGACTGGCCTTACCACTAACTTGTATAACAAATAAGTGGTCTCAAAAAATTATAGGATAACTCTCGGCCCGTATAAAATATTATTATTGAATGCTGACAACGGAAATTTTTGAAATTCACTATTTAAAATTTAAACAAAAATATCGATTTACGACGTATATCGTACTATATCGTACTATGATATATGCGATATAAATTTGGGTAGGATTAGGTAAATGAGCAAAAAATTGGTCGAATTTTATACGATATTATATAAATAGAATAGATTCTAAATCTATGACGTTTAGTTCATAATATATAAAAAAAATGAAAAAAATAATATTGAACGAAATTCCACGCCGTTGCCTGTATAGACTATAAATTATAATATAGACGATATTATAACTTGTGTGCACCTATACAGTATATACAGCGTTATATTATAAAATCAATATTATGATAGTTTTATAATATAAGTAATAATATTAGACATACAAATCCTACTCATCTGTATTTGTAGGTTTTTGTAATATTATACTCGTATAATATGTTACTTTAACAATGCGTGCTGTCGTCGTTTCGCGAGCATTATCGTTTATAAACAATATCTATTGAATCTTGGTATGAATTATGTGCACAATGCATATGCACCGTCTTGAATCTTCGACGTAACTTTTGTTTTTGTACCTTGTACAACCCCACGCCAATTTATTTCCCCGAACAATACTTCAAAAAACAATATATTACGAATTACATAATTGTACAATTATCTTGTTTTGATCATAAAAAAAAATATTTACATACAAATCTATTAAAAAAAAAAAAATACTGTTTTGATCGGAAGTCTCCCTTTATAATAAATACTTGTGGTCAAAGCCGGAAGAACGGCAACAATAGACGTAGAGATGAACAGAAACATACTAGTCTTATTAGTAGTATTAAGAGTACACCTCTTCTGGACATCGTTTCGCACTAATAAAAAAATAACCTGGCTGTGTAATCATAGTTGAAAAACCAAACTGTACGCATACACGACTGTGTTGAGTCGTTTTATATTCAAATTGTAAAAAATCAGAAATAACACGGATTTTATATCAAAAAAATAAATATTTTTAAAAAACTTAAATTATGAGATTAAGTAATATATTTCTACCAAATTTCCGCCTTTTTTTTCTATAGTGCAATACGGACCGGTCGTTAAATCTGTTATTTTTCACAGGTGTCTATTAGTGTTTTTGCCCGCCATGGCAGTGGTGATGCTGTTGGCCGACCGATGTCTCGGGTCCGATAACAACAACAACGACAACGTCAACGGCACGGCCACGCCGACCGCCGTGGCTGCTTCCGAACTTTCGTCGTCGTCGTCGTCTCCGTCGTGGGCCGCCGCGGTCGCTGCCGATTATTCGACGCAATCGCCTATGACGAACGGCGGCAACGAGACGGCCGCCGGACAGACGGCGGTCGGAAAGCCCAGCAAGTTCGACGAACACGTGGAGGACTGGCAGTACGTGGACGACCCGCTGAAGAATGTGACGGCCGCCGTCGTACCAGCTGCAGTGGTCGCGGGCAACTCGACCGCGTGCAAGATGTGCTCGATCGACAAGGCCAAGACCCGGCGGAACAAGCGCAACCACGACGTCCGCTTGTTCAAGATGGCCGTCAAGTCGTCGCGACACCGTGACCTGTACGCCCAGCTGATGGCCTCCGTGGCGGCCAAACAGTCGTACCGGCGCAAGCGATTCCGCCGCACGCCGGCCCCGTCGTCGTCCGAGTCGTCCACGTACAAGCAGTTGTTCCGGTACAAGCGGTACCGACGGTCAGTCGCCGACGCCGCCGCAGTGGCGGTGGACGCGCCCGCCGAAGACGCCGCGGACACGGGCGCCGAAGACACCGGCGCGGACGCGGCTGCAGCAGACTTCTCGGTGGCGCGCCTGTCGGCGTCCAAGCAACTGTACCGGCGCAAGCGGTTCCGGCGTTCCGCGGTCGCCGCGTACCCGAACGGCATGATCCGGCCGTACCACTATAACAGCAACAACAACAACAACAACAACCACCTGCACCGGTACCAGCAGCCGCAGCACGCGCCCTCGCTGGCCGCCGACCTGCAGCTGCAGCAAAACCGTCGCCGCCGTTACCGGTACGCCGCCGACCCGTACCACCACAAGCGGAACGGCCCGGCGGCCACCGCCTGGGACCGTTCCGCCGAGTTCCGGCGCCGGTACCTCCGGTTCCCGCCCACGCACGACGCGCCGCCGCCCGCGTACAACAACATCGTCAACAGCAACCCGTGGTCGCCGGCCGCCGTGCTGCCCGGCCACCTGTCGCAGCAACCGCAGCAGCCGTTCAGCTACCTGCCGCAGTACCCGATCCAGCCGCAGCAGTCGCCGCCGTCCATGGGGCCCAGGAGTCCCAGGCTCGTGTTCCGGGACCCCGTGGACCAGGGAACGTTGCAGGCGCCGTTCGGCGGTGGTCCCAACGGACTCCAGGACCTGTTGGTCTCGCAGCCCGATGACGTCAAAGGTCAGTGTGAGAGCAGCGCGCTTATCCGAAGGGGGCGGGTCACGGCCTGGCGGGTGGGTGGGTGGGTGGGTGGGTAGGGGTGGTTGTGGGTGATGTGCGTGTCCTGCTATTATAATATAATATAATATAATATAATACCTAATGATTATAGCCGACCGTCGAGTCCAACCGAGGTATATAATATATAATAATAATATTAATGTATAATAACGTTACAACAAGTGATGACAATATCGTATAATATTTTATTACGAAAGGGGGAAAAACGTGTTTTGCTCGCGCAAATCGTAACGCAGTAGTATTACACGGAGAGAAACGATTATATTAATAATATTCCTGTACGTGTAGGTAAGCACGAAACCGTATAGACGTATGTACGCATCGTACAACAATGCATATACCGATAATATAATATGAAAGCAGCGCGGCCGGTCGCGAGCTGTTCCGCGCGCGTTGCTTACCGGTTTGTCCCGTTAACGGCGCGCGCGTGTTGTACGTATCTACACTGCACCGGGCGGGTTTTTTGCGTCGCGTATCACACACACACACACACCCGTTCCGGTCCCGATTGCGTTACGCAACTCGGCGATGATGATAATAATAATAAATACTCTCGTCCGATATGACCAGCGGCCGTCGTGTGTATGTCCGAGCCACAGCAGCAACAGCAGCAGCAGCAGCAGTGAGTGTCTATATAATATAATATATATATATACGCGTACGTGTCGCGGACGTCGTTTATACATTATATACCGCGGTATATAGTGCCGCCGGTGTGTGCTCCGGGTTGTTCACGTAATCTTCCTACCGGACGCGTTACGCACGTATCCGATTTTTACGACTACGCGATGACGGCTTGTTAAAGTCAAAGTTAACATCGTGACGACCGTTAAAATACGCGTATAATAATGCTGTATAGATGGTGATTGGTGGTGTATAGCAAAACGATAAATAAACAGTTAACGGCAAATAAACACGCGGCGTTCGATTTCCCACCGGCGAACCGTCATCGTGTACGCTTTCGCTTTTTCCCGTAAACCGACCCGCCCCGACACACGCGCGCACATTATTATTTACGTGCCCATCATCGATTTCCGGACACGATTCCCTCCGTCCGAGATCGTCGCGCGACGCCTACGATGCTGCTCCACCGACGGCGGATTGTGAGTTATTGTACACGACAGATAATATACGCACGTACATGATAATAATATTATGATATTTTATACGTTGGACGTTGTGTCCATCACGACTAGCGACCATCATCGTCGACGTCCCGACCGCGGATATATTGAAACAGTTCTCCCTTAGACCGCGGTCCGGGATGTCGTCCGTGTATATAATAGAATACACATTTTAATACTATTTAACTATTTTTTTTTTGCCGTAAATTTAAGTATAAAACAAAATAATTATCATACAATATTAGGTATTACCCATCACCACCTACGTAGTTAAGTCGTCTGCGAGACGAACACCAGAGATTGTAGGCAGAGCTGATGCTGCTGCTGCTGCTGCTGCTGCGACGGTCGAGATTTTTGACCTCAAAACCAGCCACGGTGCCTTGACCGCGTGTATATGAACTTGACCTCGAGATTCTCGATCTTCTTAATCTATTGTGATGTCAACGTTAGTCACCCCATCTCACCCCCACACGACAATACGATATTAATATAATATATTCAAAACCTCTCGGGACCTCACCGCCGTCGCTCCTGATACCCGATGAACGCTGACGGATAAGGGTTTGTACAGATTGTATTACGACGATTCCACGCCGTATACATATTGTTGTGCAGTTAGTCAGGTGCGCGTACGCATATACAGAGCGATTCATCGAGTACGCTCGCGCCCACTATTTCACCCTTTAATAAAATTAATTTATTAAAAATCCGATTTTTTTGGAATTGTTTTTAAGTGTATCTAACCGAAGACAGTATTTTTACGTAGATACTTTTACATACTATACATATTTGTTATGCGCTATTTAAGGACCCGTGTCATCCCGTGGCGATATACCTTTTGATTTCTTTATTTCAAATGAAAATAGCTCGTTGGTATAAATTATAAAGGTACAGATGACTTTTTTCATGTACCAATCTAAATCGGAATTTTAACGAGTAGTTTTTGAGTTCTTTAATTTTGTATACACGAAAATAATTTATCCATAATAATACGCGTGTATGTTTGGATGGTAATAATTAGACCTAAATTTACATTTACATTATTATATTTTTGTAAAACTATTTTTTAGAACTATTTTAATTAAAATTTTTTCAATAACTCCTATTTTTATACATCAATATATTTAAAAATTCGTCTGCTAAACAATTTACAAAGAAAAAAGTCGATTATAATTTAGAAAAAAATCATCCCCATATGGTATTCAAATCTAAATAATTGAAAATACGGTCCTTATGTGCATACTCACTTAAAAAATCTAAAAATCTGAGTTAAAAACGGGGGCGAATGTGTTCGGCGAATCATCCTGTATACGTATAATATTATAATGGGGTGTGTGGGACTTAAGTTACGACAATATGATTATTGTTATACCGTCTGGGTTCGTGTTATGTTGATGTACGGCATAATATAACCTATAACAATAAGGCGTGACGACAAAAACTATAGCCCCGGACAAACTACGTAATATTATTATTGTTATCGTGGCGTGCATCCTCTCCAAATATTATATTATTTCATGTGTATTATAACGGGATACGGCACACATCACTCGTGTCCAAATCTTCACCGAGACAGGTGTTACAGGTGTATGTGTGTGTACAATCAGATAGCGATAACAAGCCGTTCGAATGTTTACGTTATGGGAACATAATAATATTAATATACAGTGCTAAAGCGCCGAGAACCGAAAGATTAAAATATATTGCTCATTTGGGGCTTACATAATAATATACAAATAACTGTGTAGAGTTGTAGTTGTGCGTCCCGTGTGGATTAGGCATGTAATCGGTATTATTCCTTGTAATTTCCTAACATAATATTATTAACTGCGTGAGTACCAGCTGTAGGTAATGAGTTTGGAGCATTTAAATCCAGTATTTTTGTGCATGGTTAATTTAGAAATCAACTAATAAAATCGTGTCGCGTAGGACAAATAATATGCTGTGGGAAAAAAGTGAATCGGGTCAGGTTGATCACCTGCAGCTGATCGTTCCCGAGACTCCGACATTAAAATGTTTATAAAATATTATATTGTATTACGAGTATTTGTTTCTTGTCAGGAGCACAGCGAACCCGCATATTATTTACGTCTCACAGGCATAAATAGTATAAATCTGCGCTCGGTAGAACCAATTTTATGTTGTCGGTTTTAATATTTGAGTGAATCTCTCCATCTTATAGACATACACCATAGCAAATTTGCATTCTAAAAGCACCAATTGCGTGTTGTTATTTTAATATTAGAATGATCAGAATCAATAGACCTATAATTAAAGTTAAAGGTAAAAACATTATCCATACTAAAGCGTTGGTTTTTTTCAATTTTTTAATATTCAAGTTATAGATATGAGTATTTTTACTTGTAATATTTACAATACTTATATCTCACTTGAAAATAAAAATATCGAAAAAATCTATTGATTAAGCACAAGTAATGTTCTTACCTTTAACGTTAATGATAGGTCAATTCGCTTTAATATTAAAGATACACACAATTGGTTCTACTGAACGTATATTTGTTATGTTTTATGTTTGTAAGACGAAGACGACACGTGTAGAGCAGCATCCATTTAAGTTTTACAAGTCAGTTTAGTATGAAACAACATACAATTAATATTGTGTTGAACAGACATTTTTCATGTCGTACGTTTGTAAGACAAAGATCACAAATGGCCCTCTAAATTGTTCAAATGTTAGACCATCATAATGACTTGTAAATATAATATATTTAACTTTTATTACTTATACCTAATATTATTATGAACGTTTTTCGAGAACTCACTTTTCTATAGTTTTCTCTCGTCTATATATTGGTATATGCAGATTAATAATATTTTTATTAATTCATTATTAATGATTGGTATAATATTTAATATAATATATTATACTTGCACGATTAACACTATTGTAGTAGCTTCCAAGTATGTTTATGAGTAGGTATATTATAACACAGAGGATTCCTTGTTACTAAACACACAAATAAAATTATTAACATATTATTGTACCTACATATACCGAAAGCGTGATGACACCGCAATAATGTTTACAATTATATTTTTAACACGGACGCAATAAAATAAGACTAATTAATAATAATAATAGTTTGGTAGGACACGGACTCAGTATAAAACGACTTATATTCACCGACAACCCCGTGAAACGACAACCCCGATAAACACAATAAAATATTGAATCAAACTATAGTAACATTAATTTAAATATAAAAGTAAAACAATAACGACTTGACTATAATATTACGATATTATACGATTACATCCGACCATATTGGCAACGAGCCCGTTATCGACCTCGGGACCCGTTCCAAATGTAAAAAAATGATCAGGTGAAGACGGTGGATGATGTTCACAGATGAATGGACCGACTTGGAAGTAGACAGCAAGCGCAATAGTTTATGCAATACAGGAAGCTGCGAATTTTTGTTAACTTGCTGGATGGCATCCGGTTACATTGAGAGCACCTGTGGCGGCTTCCTGTACGTCTGTTGCGACCGAAATTCCGCCAAAACGAACGAAAATATTGCTATCAATACTAACAGAGCGTCGGTGCCGGTCGATTATGGCCCAGTGACTAACGACCCCAGTAAGTCACCGCCGGTCCGCGGTTTTATTGCCTATACACCTTGTACATCACTTTACTTTATACTGTTTTATTTTTTCATTCTTCATTTCTTGTCTAACGATAACGCTACAAACTGTATAATAACCATAATACGTATATTATTACTATATTATATGATTACGACTTGCTTCTGTATAAACTTCACAAACTGTCGCTCGAAGACACAACACGTACGACATAATATACTACAGAATAATTTTTGTTTTCTTTAACGTATGACACACGTTACTGTAACTATTAACAGCTTAAAAATGTTTGATTTTACTAGTCATAATAACATTTTTCAAAAAAAAAAATCTTAAATTTTTACTTTAATGAATGATAAAATACATTTTTATTTCATATTCCTAAGTAGAATACTTTTCGGAATATATTTTGATGCATAAAATTCGAATTACAAACGAGTACTTTATTATTATATACATAAGTATATTTAATTGTTAGATGAAAACCAAGACTTAACCTCAGTAGACCATCATTTTTTAGGGCACCCCTGTACAATTCTACTTCGCTCATCTAAATACTTAAATACGTATAGACTATGTATAATATATAAGTACTCATTTAAAATTATAGTTTTATACATCGAAATATTCAGAAACATATTCTGAATCTATATTTTAAATTAAAAATGTATGGTTATTCAAAAGAGTAAAAATTATAACAACAAATAACTGTAAAATATAAAAAATATGTTTGACAAATCATATTTTTTAACATACACATAATTATTCAAAAAAATATTTAAAAAATTTAAATCGTTTTTAAAATTATGATGGGCGTCTTATTTAGACTTGGTATCTAAAAATCATCCTGTTCATTTTATATTATACTAACACCATACAATATCCATAACTTTTACCATACACTACTTTAAATATGTACCTTAAATACGCTTTGTACTTTTATCAAAACATACGTCACATCTTACTCTATACAATATTGGTAATACCATAATCGATAAACCAGTTACACTAGACAATAATTATAATACATTATAATATACATACCTATAGTCGAAGATATACAATCTTGGCGAGTATTCGTGGTAAAGGTCGCCTGTATTAGAAATTATAATTTTTAAACATAATATCAAATACCGTACTACTATAATAATGATATTTATGGAAATCAAAATATCTTAACGGTGCTTATTTTAGACCAAATTAATATTGGTCGTGAGAGGTAAGGCTTTTGCCATCTAAATATTAAAATCAAAATGTAATAATCAGTACAATGTTATAAAATATAAAAACAAATAATAAAACAATACAATATGTTCACTTTATAAATTATTTTTTCAAAATTTTGAATGATTGTCAGTAATACATTTAAACTAATACAGCTGTATATACGTATATATATTACTTTCTTCATTAATTTTAAAACAACTGATGAAATTACGATTTTTATTTCGGAAACTTATATTTTGACCATGCTCTTCTGGTTCTATTAAACTTAAAATTTCAAATTAGCGGAATCAATGTACTTTATTTGTTTATAAAAATATGTCCAAAAAATAACAATTCTAAATGAAATATACATTTAAAGAATAATTTAAACTCTTAATATTACACTATTTTTTAACGCTAATACCCTTGATGTCGAAGCGAAAATATCAGCAGTAAAAAAAAAACTTTAAATGTCTTGCGGAATCGTTAAAATCCCCGATCTGTGCAGCGTTACGAAATTATTACCTATTGTTATTATATTACAGTTCGAATTTCCGTTCGGCCGACCGTCATCGTTGCGTCTACAGTCTGTCTAAAACTGTGACAAAAAGCAAAACCGGTGAAATCGTATGCGGTTTTCACGACGTTTCGTCTGTAATATAATAATAATAATGTACAATATCGGCGGCTTGCGATTTTCGTGGGGAAATCGTCACCGCGGTCACCGCGTGGGTAATCGATATGATATACACAACAACCTGTACATTATATTATTATAGTGTCGGTATACTATTATATTATTATTAAATGGGCGAAGAATTTCCGGATTACGACGGTATGGGTATTCTGTCATAATATCATATTAAATAGACGCGACCGACGTGTATATTATTAATATTATCATTATGACGCGCGTACACGCAGTTTCTCGACTGACGAAAGACAGGCAAGTCGAAACGGTTTGATCGAATTAAAAAAAAAAAAAATCACGATATTAACAATAATATTTTAGCAAACGCGATAACAACTTGGTAACATAATATCATTATGCACCTGGCGGACGACGGTGGTGGAAGCCGTTATAGAAGGGTAGGTGACGGGGTGATTTTTTCTCCGCGGATCGATCATATTATATCATAATAATATGATATTATAACGTACAATACGGCTTTCTAAGTCGTAGTCATTTTTATTATAATACATGATAATAATAAATTATTACGACAAACGCGTGCGGCCGTTTAACAACAATATCGCATTCACGCCGTGTCGTCAATGTCAACCGGCGTAATAATATTATTATAATATAGGTACGCCTATATAATATTATACTAATAATAAATAAAAACATAATGCATTTATATTATTACGACAATAATAAATCTATAAATATTAATATTTGTTCGTTGCACCGTCCATATAGTATTGGCCGGTTGCGGGTATAGAATTATTATAAATCATACGCGTACTCGCACCGTGTATTATAGACGATATTAACAGTAATCGTCGAATCGACGACGGTTTAGTACCACGGTATACGTATAGCTATTATAATGCCGTCGTGTGGTTGTCGTCGACTATATTTCGCTTTTAAGAATCTGAGCGGCTATAAGTTGTGTTCTCGACGAATAGCTCGCGTACACGATTAAATTCTCTGCGCACACGTTTTCTTGATCGCGAACCGTGTGCTCGCGAAGACTTCTTCTCCATTCGTATATTATTTAGGCTGTCCAAAGCTTGATTTTATTTATTAGGTACAAAAGAATTTAATTTTGAAATTTTTATTTTGCATTTTTCGAATTTATAGGTCTCATAGATAACATAGTTTTCTTCTTTTCAAATCGATAGACTTTTATAAATATACTTATAATATAACTCTAATAACAATAATACAGCTAACTTCGCTTGTAATGGTCACTGATTAACCACCGTTTATTGAAATCAATCAAAAAAACTCAAAAATCTAATCAAATCTCATATTTTTAATCTAGTAAATCTTTTATTGGAATCACTGAATATTAGATAATTGAATTACTTTTGTAAAAACTTTTATAGTCTCTCAACATTCAAAATCTGATTATGTTATTTGTTCAACAGTATAAATTATAATATTTTTACACTTATCGGTGTATGTATTTTTCTTTATATGCGTCAAGAAAACAATAACATTGATCAATAGAAAAAAATTTACTTATTCGTTTTGTTAAGTTGGGAAAATGAAGCTTAGGATTAATTTAAAAATATTCCAAGCCTCTATGTATTATAAATTATTTTTTATTATCTTGTATATTGTATTATACAAAATTTAAAAATATTCTAAAAACTGATGAATATCGAACACAAAACTTAATTTATTCTCGAAACTGAATGGACGAAACACCGATGTAGAAAAATAACTATTACAAATTTATGATGTTTTCAACGAGCTAGAAATTTACTTGACTGTAATTCTATCTTATTATAGTAGAGAAAGCTTTAAATTTAGCTTTAAAATATTACATTAGATGTTGAAAATTTTAGTCCAACCATTATGGGTGATGAATGCGTTCTTATAAACCGAACCGTGTTTTGTTTTTATTTTAAGTCAGTATATTGACAAAATATAATTAAAAAAAAAAAATCTTTTATGGAATCGACCGGTTAGTATAATCAAAATTATCTCTACCGACAACGTGATCGCATTAAGCGGAACTCTGCGCTCTATTATTATTAATATTATTGTGTAGAAAGCGATTTTTTTCGTTCGTGTTTCGAGCAACGATAGTTTTTATGCGAAGGACGCGCGCGGCGCCGCGCCGTGGCCTTTCGCATCACGGCAATAATGTGATAATATACAATATCCATAATGGTTCATAGTTATTATTATTACCGTAATCGATCTCCAACTATAATATATCCTATCTGGCCAAACCACTCATGAGAGTGACATAATTTTTTTTCGAATTTTTGGAGTTGTTTACTTTTTCATGTTATAATGACATATTCAATCCTTACAGCTTTTTGTCACTCAATTATTCTCTGATACAAATAATACGCCATAAAATTATCAGATACGAGGCGTGAGAGTTTTTATCACAAGTTATTGTACTAAAATTATTTCTACTCCAACACCCAAATCGACTATATTGTATATTTGTATTTGGTACAAATACGCGGCGATAAAAATTTAATTTTACGACAAATTTTATATTATAATATTTAATTGTTATAAAATCTTAAAACATGGCAATCATAAATTAATTAAAATTTTATTTTTTTAAAATACTTAAATACCCCCAAATAAACCTCAATATCCTAAAATGATAGTGTTGGTACATTTTTGCATTTTTCATAAAAATATTTATACTAGTTTGAAATAATTATATTATTTTTTAACTATAACTTTTACACAAAAATCTCATTTTTACTATTTTTATATATACATTATCATTATTATTTTTTTTTCATCTGAAAACATAATTATGTTTAGAACAAAATATTTACATAAATAGTAAATTTTATCATTTGATTTTCAAAAACGTTATTTACTTTTAAATTATTTTAAATTTTTATACTTTATAATACATACCTATTTAATTTTTATCAAAATGTACTGCTTGACAAATAACAATAGAAAATAGCGGTTCTTTTTTGAAAAATGTTTGTATCACGGGACATTTCTTACATTTTTGAGGTGTAAAAAATATGATCTTTACGTGTGTGCTTAAATTCCTAAGACCAGAATTAGTATAAATTGATTTTATTATTATTATTATTTTTTTAACAAAATCTTTTGTTAATTTATTACAAAGCTGAACAATAAGCTTAATTTAATAAAATAATAATAAATAACATGAAAATAAAAGAATGTCTCCCATTGGGGATACTTTGTCATGAAATGAAATTTTCATTATTAAAGGAAAAATGAGGTGATCAATGATCATATCTCGGTGAATCACATTGTATATAATATGTATAATATTATGCATTTTGTTTTTCCGCATAAAATAAAAAGGTTCGATTAATGTTATTCGTCCCGTCGTTAAAATATTGGTTAATCCTACACGTTTTAATTTTGGCTTGAACATTTTACGGAATGAATAATAATTATAATAGTAATATGTAAGAATCTGACACGGTCATAGATGCTACCTATACGTATTGCTATACTCGCACGCGACACTTTCAAATCGAAGACATCAAAAATAATGTTGCTGCAAACGATGTTTGTTGATTTCCAGTCATATATTATATACCAGTGGATGTTATACGTAACGCCTTTCTGACTGTAATCGCTCGGTCTTATATTATTTGATTGAGAAAAAAGTAAAAATTTCTCGAAACAACTTTCGACAATGACAAATATATTGTGAGCGATTATTATTGGTGTTACGCGTGCATTTTTAATTAAATATATATCTACGTAATACGTAATAGTCATTAATATTTTTATCGTGCAATCGGCGATTGGAAGTACGCCAGTTTAAATTATTGTTATCTTCGACTAGAGCCTATAATGTCATTAATAATATATTCCAATATATATTATGTTATAATATCATTTAGATAGGTAACCGTGTACTATGATTTAAACATGAACTTATAATAAACATTTTACCTGTACGAAAATACACACCACAGTGAAAGTAAAAATACTAAAACACAATATACATAACGTTATGACTTATAAAATATAGCATACCTACCAACTATATACCAAATGAAAATTTTACCAAACAAAAACTGTAGTTTTAGTCTAACCATATTAATATATTATATTTTTCATCATCTTACCATTAAAACTAACGTCTATTTCAATTCATCTGATAATAACACTGCTATAATAATATAACATGGCGTATTAAAATATTTTGTTTCCATCGCGGTAGGTTATTGAAACCCGTAGGTAGGTATATATTGTAATAACAATAAAAATTACATTATTTGCAATGAGTCTAATATACTAGGGTATTGATTGGTTGACTATAATAATATGTTTGCAATGATTAATAACGACTGTGCGTATCTCACACAGAATATTGGAATAATGTATACTTTTAACAATATTTGTTGGTGTTTGCACACAATACCGGAATATTAATCGTGCTTGTAATAACGAGTTGTTATTTGATAATAATATTATATTTATATATATATAAATACCTACTTAACATAATAAGTAATAAATATTATGTTGTATGAAATAATAAAAATCATTCCCTTTTGACCGGGTCCGATGATATTATACGTATTATTATAAATATACGTTTTGGGCTATGAAATAAAAAACCAAAATACAGGGTCAATTTTGTAGCCCCAAACCGATATTGTGCATATTATATAGTATATACAATATTGAATATACATAGTATATAATATTTTATGTTTGTATGGTAATACAAGTATTTAGAAAGTGGTTTTGGTGCACTACACGATCGTCATAATATTATATAGACGAATAAATCATTGTAAATACTACAGTTTGACTCTATCTTTATATTATACAAAAATGTATAAACATAATATTCATATATAATAATAATGTTTACCTATATCAGACTTACCTATTATTCATAATATTATTCACATACTCAATTTATTCAAGGCAGGGCATTTCCGATTTAACAAGTTAATGTCGAATCAATTTTAACATTTTAACTTAAGGAGTTAGTCGTATTTTTTTCATATTGATTATCTATGAATCCTGGTTAATACGTTACAGTAACTTTAACAGATCACCCCTATTAATTATTCAAAATCGCGAGAAAAACAGTTCAACTTAACTAGCAAGCTAATCAGTTAATTTTTTATTGAATTTCGTAATTTATATTGCAAAGTTCAAAGTGACATTTATTTTTACTTGCCCAGTCTTCCTTATATAATAAATAATATATACATATTTATAAAATACGGCAAAATTAGCACATCTTTATCAGACTAATCGTGTATAAAAGGTGTTTAATTAAGCTTCTAGATTCATTATTTCGAAAAAAATATACTTTTAAAATTGTTTATCTTTATTCATTGTTTTGAATTATAACATACATTTTTAATTTTATATTCTAAAGTGGAATATTTTTGGAGTATTTTGATTCGTATAAACTAAATTTTGTACGAGTATTTAACTAGTAATTAGATATTTAAAGTTCAGATGAGTAGAGTAAAGTGACACAGGGCTATTCCATAGTATATTGGTCCACTCTACACCGTTCATTAGAGCTTTAAATAAATAATTATTAACTTATTTACTACAGTTCGTAATTTTATTTATACGATTTTAAATACTTTGAAAGTATTCTAATTAAGAATATGAAATTAAAAATGTAAGCTATCATTTATTAGAGTGAAAAACTTATAGAAAAATATAAAAATAAATTGCCTTTTTTTAATTATGTTGTTTTGACATCAAATCGTGTAAGTACAAATAAAAAAAAATTTTTCAAAAAACTTTTCGAAATAATGAATGTAGACACTTAAATATATTTATATATAAACTTGGTGGCTGGTATATAAAATAAACGAGCATTTTATTTGATCAAGACGTATGCATATTATCTAGGTTGTGGTGTTTCGGTGGCCAAGCAACAAGGAGCGCAAAGAAGAATTGTCGGAGGCGACGAAGCAGGGTTCGGCAGCTTTCCATGGCAGGTAAAAAACAACAACCACGACAATATAACATAATATATATTATGTTAACATAATATCATAACAACAACGATAATAATACCTGTTTAGAATAAATATAAAACCTAATAATAATATAACATTTATTACATTGTAATACAACAATATAATAAATAATAATAACACCGTACTACCGCTCGAAGTGTACGGTAATTATTTCACGAGTATAATATTGCCGCAGTCGCGATTCCATAACGATAATATAACGCGGTCTAGTCGTTCGCCTTATTAAATTAACGATATAATTCACCGTGAGTTTTCCCGAATAGAATAAAAAAAAATTTAAAAAAGTCACCGCCGTCGCGTAATATAATAACAGAATAATAACAATACATGCATCAGCCAATATTGTATTGTAATGATATGTATTGATCTACGACCTCTCGTCGTCGTCGCAGAAAACAACGGATATTAATTATAATTAGGGCTAGGATTTATATTATGCAATATAAAATAGTAGGCATTTCATTTTGTTCGAATACACTAAGAAAATAGATATAATAAATTAGATATGCAAAGAATTTACCAATATTTTCCATTCAGATTATGTGAAGAAATTTTTATTTGAAAACAAATTTATAAATTTACTTTTTATGTAAGCTAAATCATTCTCGTTTCTCTTACTTTTAAATAAATCTAGTACATTTTTAATACACATTTACAATTTTTTCTTCAAAGACGAAATCACCAATTTTTCAGATCAAAATTACTGGAGGAGCGTAATATGCCGTGGCTTCTAGCCATTTACTATCTAGGTACTTTAATTTAAATTTTCATGTTTATATTTAAGATATTATGAAAAATAAAAAGTAAATGTGCTTGAATATGAAGTGATTGGTGTATATTACTGACCAAATTTGTGAAAAGACAGCGCAAAAAAAAAAGAACATATCAAAACCAATGCATAAAAGTCCTAGCCTTTTCATATTATACTAGCTTGACACTGAACAAGACTATTTTTTTCATACGATCTGGAGGCTCACCTCGAAGATATTTGTCCCTCGTCCTCTATAAAATTTATATGTATATATAACCAGACTGGCCCGTACTTTTTCTCGATCTGACAAAGCGTAGCGTCGTCGAATGATTTTCGTCTGTCCGCACAACGAAAACATCGTAAAATGTATTATTACTATCGACGCGTGTCATTACCGCAATAATCGTTTTCGAACGCGACCACTGTCGCCGCCGCCGTTTGATTTCTAAAACACGACGACGATACACCTATCCATATAATTTATACAACAACATTTTACGCGTTTGAAATACTGTGACGTTCATTATACAGTCGCGTCGTATTATATTATTAAATTATTAATAACATCGATCCCGACGACGGAAGGTGAAACGGATCCGAGCAATCTGCGGCGCCGGTCCAGGTTGGTTTCGTAACGGGCGAGTCCGTCGGTGTCTGGCGAGTATGCGTACCGCGCGAAACTTCACCCAATACACATACATAATATCTGTATACACATAATAATATAATTATTACCTGTGTAATTAATGTCTATAAATAAAATTGTTAAACGATTATCGAGTACAAATCAAATGGATCCGTTGCTGTAAAAATAGTGCATGTATATACGCGCCAAAATAATAACTCACGTTTTATTATGTGTGGTTTTTTTTATTTTTTAAACACCTACCTTTTGGATGCTTTAAAATAATAATATATTATACATCAGACGTGAACTCATTAGTGATCCACGTTCACTGCAAGCAACGTACATATTTTATCCAAGCAAATTTTTGTATTTTTAGTAACGCGAACACTATACATTACCAAAAAATATTTATTTACTATTAACACTATTTTTTTTCATTACTTAATAATTTTTTTTTTTTTTTGATAATTACACTTTCAGTATTGGGATATATTGGGATAACTGCCTCCCCCTCGTGGAAATTTACCCCTATCTCAATTACGCTTGTGTACAATTAATACATGCATGCGTATAAATCAAAAGTTAATGTATAATGTATTAATTATTATGGTTCTAGGCTTATATTCGCATCGGGTCCAGTCGGTGCGGCGGTTCGTTGGTGAACAGGTATCACGTAGTAACAGCCGGTCACTGTGTCGCCAGGTAAGTCGATTGTTAGTCCTAATGATATTGACTATTGTAATTTCGGTTTCGATCAAAAATCAACAGATATAATATTGTAATAATATAATATAAACTTACATATGTGGTTTTGCTATGTGTATTATTATAATATTGTATAGACTCGTGCTATAATATATAATAATTATAATATATTATATTAGTGCACTTGTACTTGCAGTCCTGTTTACACACGCATTTCAAAAGATACAGCGATGGTATAATACATACATATTATATTCATGGTTTTTCAAAACATTCGACACAATTTAATGATATTATATTTAAAACTTATTTATAGGTGAAATTATTATTATATTTTTTTTCTTTTATATAATATGAAAGTGATTTTTATTCTAAATTAAATTTTTTTCTATTACTGAAAATAATCGCAAATTAACGTGAGTAATTTGTTTGATCTCTTTATTCGGCAATATTTACACCTAAACGTTTTAAATTAATTAATCGTTGTACATATTATACCTAATATAGTTCTAAAAGTTTATGTATATGAGCATAATATGCTTATGCTATGGACTTCAAATGCTACGTGAAAGATTAATTCGGTACGTATTTCATTTCACTTGAACGAATTTTGTCTAAGTAACTTTTTATACGTATACAAAATATGTCATTCAACATCACAGACATTTCGTAGATTAAAATGAAAATACAATGTCTACGAACGTGATACGGTCGATTTTAACTGCCACATAATATGATAGGTAGGTAGTTTCAGTTTCATTTTTACACGGAAATTGTATAGTTTTAATTTTCAAAGAAAAACCAGAATGTACATAGATACAATTTAAAAATAATAAACCATCAAATGATAAAAATATAACGGGATCGATTTTTTTAGTATAGTTCCCGATGTGGGTTTAACAGGCTCCTATCGTTGTTTAATATTTACTATATCAATATGGCAATATTAGGTTTAATATTACGTCCTTAGTAGTCCTTTGCTGCACATGCGCAATAAAGTGTTATTTTGTTTTGAAATCGTCCACTGAAATCAAAAATCTATACAAATCAAAAATAAATCACGAGATAATTCGTAGAACATTTCAAATACTAATGCAGTTTTTGCACTGAATACCTTTTCACGGGGCGACGGGCTTTGATATACGAATGCATGCCAATATCATCGCGTGCTTGGAGTAACTTCTCGATAGGTACACTCGAAATATCATAGAAATAGAAATGAGTGATCGAAAACGTCACGGTATTATTGACATTGATGACGTTACCTATTGTTCGGTGGTGTAGATCTGATTTATAAATAAATACAATTCCTCCAAGAAACTATCAGTTTTTAGACATTTTAATTTATGATATTCGTGTTTATGTCGATTTTTTTGTTAAATTCTTATATCATACATCATGTTTTATCCCATGAACATTAATAATAAATAATAGCAATTTTTTTCTGATAATTTCTCTGTGATTAACTGTTCAATATTATAGTTTTGAGACGACAAAACCCACAAATTTACGAATAGATATATTAGTTATTAATAATCGATCGGTTATTATAACAGAAATAATCGCAGACTGTTACCGTTATGTGGACCATTATACTTGTATTATGTATGACTGTGGTGTTGTAGTTTATAAAATATCCGATTTAGGTAAGACAATTAAATTTTGATTTGCTAATCGTTTTTGCCGTGCTACGGCAGGTTAAAGTACAGCAATGACTAAGTAATGATCACATTTTAATTATAATATAATGATTTTAAATAAATGAAGTTGACACAAGCATGTAACTGCCTAATGAGTAATGGTCAATATTCTAGACTCTACACATATTGTAAATGTAATACGTTAGACACTATCGAACCACAATAACGTAGTCTCTACTAATATTATGAAAAAATACATCTTTTACTACGATATACGTTTGCTTTAAAATTAATTTTGAAAAAGTTCTGAAAAGCATAATGAGTAAAAAATTCAAAACATAAATTTCATTAAGATGTTAAGGATCCTCTTAAACATATTTTTCACTAACGGAACTTCATTTAAAAACAGTAAACGAACGTTTCGACTCTGCTTTTTTGTACCCGTCAAAAATTTGAGTTTATTCCCCTGATAAAATTGTAATAGATATTTTGTCCCCGGGAGTTAATCTCCGGATTAGTTTCTTAAAAATATTAATTTAAACTTTAAAAATACATTAAAATTTTTTTATGAAAATATGACCTAAATAAATAAAATAAAATAAAAAATAATTTAAATGACTCTCGTCTCAGTTGTCTCGCAAATTGTACTAAAATTATAGGTAAATAATATCATTTTTTTTTTAAATAATTTAAAATATCTCCATCATTATAATAATTAAATTCTGTACAATACCAATGAATGTATTTTATTTTCATAAAAATTAATTTCTATTTGCATATTTCATGTTTCGTTTGTTTATTTTTTCATCATTGAAATAATGAAAAGAAAAACAATAAAAATAATAGAAAGATCAATTTCTAAACTTCATATTGTTTTTTTGTAATATAAATAAGTAATATAATTTAATAAAAATAACGATTTGAAAATCCGAAAAACAAACATTCTATTATAATTAAATCATACCGGGGACCAAACGTCTCACGGCGTCTGAGGACCAATTCTAATATTTTCTGAATCCTAGATAAGTTTAGAACACCAAACAATATCATGACATTGCATCGATGTTCCTAGAACTAATCTTATAATAATATATCAATACATTTGTGTATATTTTAGTATCGTTTAAACTAGGTATATACCAACCCGCTTAAATAAGACATAATTATTTATGACGAACGAGTGTTATGGCATGGTAAATTTGGTAGGTATTAACCGATTATTGTTAACGTTTAGCAAATTATTTCAAATTTTTAAAGCCGTTTTATCGTGCCTAGTGAACGTGCATAGTAAAGCAAAACTTTTATGATTTTGCATCGGAGTGTTTGAGAACGACTAAACTGCAGTAAACACGTGCGGCCGTCTCATGCGTTTTCTCTGTCCTCAGGGCTTCGGCGCGACAGGTGCAGGTGACGCTCGGCGATTACGTGATCAACTCGGCGGTGGAACCGTTGCCGGCGTACACGTTCGGCGTCCGCAAGATCAGCGTGCACCCGTTCTTCAAGTTCACGCCGCAGGCCGACCGGTTCGACGTGGCCGTGCTCAGGCTGGACAGACCGGTGCAGTACATGCCGCACATAGCGCCCATCTGCTTGCCGGACAAGGGCGAAGACTTTTTGGGCCACTACGGATGGGCCGCCGGATGGGGAGCTCTGCAAGCCGGTAAATAAATAATATTATTATGATTACGTTTGAACGACGAAATGCGAAAATCGACTGTGACTTTGTAGTTGCATAGTCGTTATTATCTCACCGTGTGCGCGAAATGCAGTCCCCGGTAACGGCGGAAACATTCCTTTATAAATAGTTGCATATTGAATTTTATTGTGATTAACCGAACTGGAGTTTCCACGAATTCCGACTTCTGTCTGCTCGAACCTTTTACCGGCTTTTTATGACTTTTAAGAATTTAACCATAACAGATTTTAAAATATGCTTAATAGTAGTAAAACAAACTTTTGAGTTTAAAGAGTTTAACAGAGTTATCATTTTACAAAATATTGAATCTGCCGTCATTGGCAGGACTCGTATGTTTTTAACTTTTCGAAACGTTCAAATTCGAATTGTATTACATACAATACTTTATGTATTATACTTATGCATAATATTAAACTTACAATGTTTGTATGTTCACGCAGTGGACATAGTTTATTTGGGGGAGGGGGGATTTAGATATATTTTATTGAGTGGTGCTTAATATATTTCCTTTAAAAATAAAGCTTTTTAATCCTTAAATTTTTTCATTCACTTTATCGTAATATTGAACATTATTTACTATTCAAGACATTAAATAATAATAATATATAATATCTATAACAGTAAAAACTGAAAACTTGGTTAAATATATTAAATTCCTTCAATGTGTTTATTGTCGGGGTAGACGGGTCGGACAAAAAATTAAAACTATTGACAATAAAATATAAACTAATAATTTAAAAATATTAGTAAATCGTTCAAAAACTGCCAGCTTTATTGGCGGACTTGGAAATCGTTTGAGTGTGATAACCCACCAATCACCGTCTACAAAACTTACGTCGCTGGCGTTCTTCGACGTGAAAACAGACCAACGACGTTTGCCCCCAACACATTAAAAAGTTTGTCCGCAGATCATACAATGACAATATTAATATACTTACTATATAATATGGTACACCACCAAGTAAATGTGTATTTTATATTAGGTCGGAATCGAGAAATCATTTTTTTTCCAACTCGTCAGTTATACTCCATTATACATACCTATTTATAACGCTGCGTCATCTGTAAATTTATCATTTACAACGAACCACGGTATTTCAATATGCGTATAAACACAAATTTTAAATATGCGTTTCAAATCGAGGTTCAATAATATTACAACGTTTAGTCGCCGAACCGACTTTTCCAATAAATCACATTCCTGCTACGTACAATATATTATAATATATAGTATACCTACGCGTATAACAATATTACATCGCCCATATTATCATCCGTTTGCCTGACGGATGGTCTGCCGTCTGGTAGACTAGCTCCGACGGGAGAGAGAGTGAATACGGCGAGACTGTAGCGATATTATTATTCGTAACTCGTAAGTCGAACGGAAAGCGGAGATTTTTATATTGCCATTTTAACGTGGGTAACGCCTCCCACGTATACTGCAGTTGCCGATTATTATATATGCGTAAAATGAGACACATAGTGCAGCTCAAGTTTACCATAGTTTAACTAAATTGGGGCTTGAGAACTAAGCCCCTGAACGTTTTTACAACATCCTAAATACTCGTATGTATTGAATAATATATATGTTATATATGTTATTATGTCATGCTAAATATTTTCTTCGAAGAACAAAAATATTGGCTAAGGATAATGTATTGCAGCAATACTGTTTTTCAAATTTGATTATTCTTCGTCATTTATTTATTTTTTTTTTAAAAAAAAACAAATCAAAAAAAATATATGAATGTAAATATTAATAAAAATTTATTATTTTTATTTACAAATATACAAATTTACTAGAAGTCTCTTGAATTGGCATTACAAGAACAAAAATGTATGAGCATTGATATTAGCTTTTGGCTTTGTATTTCACAATCAGAGGTGTTTCGATGACGATTTCAATTGTTCGTTTTAATATAATTTTTTTGTTTCCTAGTTGATCGATGTTTATTAGTTAGTGTAAAACACTTGGGGGCGTAGGCTCGCCCACAAATACTGCCACTGATCCGTGTACGTATAACACGTGTACACATATAATAGCCCCCGGACCACCGTAGTCCGATCTTTACGACCGGTTTTTACATTTTTTTTTACCATAATTATTATTAATATTATACACCATTGTCTGTCCGCCGTGCATTTCCAACGCGTCACTTAATTTTTTTCGTTGTCTCCGGACAAGGACAACATTACTAGTAATTGAAACAAGTCAGTTTATCATGTGGTAAAAATGAATCTTCACCTAATATATTATTATATTTCATATATAATATGTACCTCATTACCTCTGTCATGTGAGTCTGTATAATGCGATCGTTTGCACCTCAGAGGAGGTCATCATAAAAATTATATTTGTATATTCATTATCGTATACGCATTTACCCGGGAGGCAAACTAAGACGGATCCGTTTTTATTGACTGGTACCTACTAATTGTTTTTTTTTCAATCTGAGGTCAAAAATCTAACAAATAAAAAATACAAGTCGTTAAACAAGGCTTAAGGATAAATTTAAATTTAAACTCCGATTTTAGTAATAATAATTGATTATAATTTAAAAATGTTAGAATATAGAAACGTATAAAGTTTTGTTATATAATATATTAGGTATGTTTAAATTATAAGTTTTTATTTTTTTATTTTTTTTATTATTTCTGTTTTTCAAGTGTAATTTTTAGTGTAAGTACATAATATGTTCTTTACGTCTACGTTTTTTTAAAAATAATCCTTAAACGCAGTGATGATACAATAATATTATTAGTATTTTATAATAAAGTTCACTGTTATTTATGTCAACAAATGCCCTTTAAAGGGTTAAATCAAATCTTTACTTATTGTTATTATAATTACTAATAATACTTTTACAAATAATTATCTATGTTTCAATTACTAGTTTGTGTACTAAATTCAATTATTTTACTATTTAGTCAATATAAATTTATAATTTTAGGCACCGTAGTCTGTTATTTGCCTTCGTGAGCCCCACAAGTTTGAAATGTGATATCTTGTCACTTAATCAGTTCTAATAATTTTTTTTTCAAAATTAAATATTTTAGATGAGCATTTTGTTAAAAAAAAATCTCTAGTAAAAATTGTCGCTCTCCAGTTCTTAGAAAACTCCATCAGAAAATTTGAAAAGGTTTAATATAAAAAAAACCAATAAAACTCACATCGGTTGTATTTGTGCTCTAAAACCCAAATTTCCATCTACTCTATTCTCACGGCTGTTGAGTGTATAGTTGACCATAAATAGTTTTTATTCATATTTAAATATTGAAGTATAACTGATTCAAATCTACCGACTTTTTGATACGAATATAAGTATCATTATGAGAATTAGACATTTGAGAGAGAGAGAAAGAGAGAGTACGAGAGAGAAAGAATAATGTTTGTGTGATCGAAAGGGGAGAGAAATCGGTAAATATTACGCACACCGATAAACCGTTAGAGTATAGTGTCATCCGTATTTGAATTACCGTGTTCTTTTTTATGAACCTAGTGATCTATAAAATTGCGGAACCACGGTAATCCTAGCTGTGTGTTACACATAATATAATTAGGTTTATGCGTTTCGACGGTCGCGGAAAAAAAACATATGTACCTACTGCTAGGTATAAATGTATTTCGAGCGACGACCTCCATAACGGTTACGCGAGCGATGCAACAATTTGTTGTCCTTTTGTTAGGGTTTCTACAGTATATGTTATATTGGTGGACAGGAGATGACAACACGCGTTTACTAAAATATTCGTATTATTATTGGGCACGTTCCGGGGCACTTGTACAATGCCATCACAAAACATTGCGTTAATTATACAGCATAATATGGTATATGCTACATAACATAACGTCACAACAAAAGTAATATTATATTAACCATAATGTTATACCGTTAACGACCGATGTCCGTTTAATAGATACCTATAGGCCAAAGTGCGCGATAATCGATTGTGTCACAATAAATTCACTGTGGAGACCATATCGTGTGGAGTATAAAATATATAGGTACAAGAAAAGTTTGTTCGTGTGCAGTTTGATTGGCGCCGGAAAACACATTCGTCACCCACGTTATAATATCGAAACGAATCATCGGTCAGTTAAAATTGAAAAACAAATTGTGCACAAAAAAGTAAAAGAGAACCTTCGGCAGACGTCTGTCCGGAAAGTACTATAACGGATGTCGCACTAATAATTAAAATTACACAAAGAGTAAACAATTGTGAATTCAACCTAAACGATACAGGCATATAAAACACCCGTATTACGAAGAATGGGATCGAAAAAAACTACCAAGTACTAATACCATACTGTGACGTTTCATTCAGTGAGAGCAATTTTGGGAAATTAGATTAAATTAAATTATTTGTTTAACGTTGTCTTTTACAAATTTCAAAAACTGACAGCTGTATAAAATGAAATTATAAATATTATAATATATATAATGACACGATAGCCGTAGATGTGATTCGAAAATAGTAATAAATAATAAATATCTACAGCAGAATATATACGTACAAAAATATCAAATTACTAAAATTGATTATATCTCGAAAACGTATATAATAATTATTATATTTAGATAATAAACTGCATAATATACCTTATGATAAAAAATAACCAGCACCGGAGTAACCAATGAAAATTATATTTCTTTCTAATTTTACAATAGCAGCTATTTTCGGAACTATAATAGAGCTATTAAAATCGGTGAGAAATAAAAAATCCGGGTAATCATTGTAAATAATTTTCCATTATATCAATTATATCCAATTATTTATCCTTCGTGTACGACCGATACTCATCCAATCGAACTAAAAGACATCTTTTTGATACGTGAAAACTGAATAATATTTATTGATTTTCGGAAACCATACGTGTCACATTAATGTACGCAATACCTACGTATTACGTATATGGGATATTTTTCTTGATATTATCTAAATAAGGTATTTTATTCTTAAACTATTTAGTATAGAAAGTATATTATAAAGTACCTAATATTTAAAATTGTTATACATTTTATTTGAAAAATTACCTACATTTTTGTTCTTTTTAATAGGAATTTCGTGATAATATATAAATAACAACACGCGCATTTAGTATGGGATTTGAAAATCAAGTTCTGTACAATACTTAATTATCGTTTAAAATACGGTCGAACGTGCACAAAATGTCTGGGACTTGGATTTAATATTAATAGAGTAACGTGCGTTTTATTTATGAACCTCGGGCGGTGGTAATCGTGCAGACAACCAACTATAATATAATAATAAAAAAAAATACAAACGGAGGTAGTGAGACTGTGGGGTAGAAGAAGATAGGTAGAGTGAGAGAGAGAGGCGACCGAGACCATTATAAATTCTAACGAAGAATCTTAAAATCGAATGTATGCAATATTCAAGCTGATTTGCCAAGAATTCTCCACTCCATTTTTTCTTTGATAAATAATTTATTGAATTCTGATTTATGGATTTTTACGTATACTTAAAAGTCATATTTTAAAATTCTAAGATTTTTATACCAAAATAGTGTCTTATGGTAATCCAACATTTTTTTTTCAAACGACAACCACAAGGAAGCTGTTAAGCAATAGACTTTTACAAATTTATATGTATCTAAATAGAAATGTATATAAGTGAGTAGTTTTTTTGTACTAAGAATAAGGCTTTATAGATTATGTTTAGAAATATTGGAGGAGCAAAGATAATATGAAAATTTTAGAAAATTAATATTTATGTATTGATATTTTATAATTGGTAAAAATTGTCTTAAACATAATATGAACTAGATTAATATCAAATTAATTGTTTATTATTTCAAAACAATTTTTAAGGATTACGATAGAAGTAAATACTAAAGTTTAAGACTAATAGATAGGTAGTAATATAACTATTCGCTAGATTTTGATTTAGATATGCATCATCATTTTCAAAAAAAACATTTGCTTAAAAATGTACAGTAAAAAACGTCGGTAATCGTTTGAAAAAAATTAATTTGTATCATTCCTTAAATAGTATAAAAAGATCTAATAATATTTTAAAATATCGACCTAAAGTATTATATTTGATATATTTGAAAATTAAAAAATAATAATAATAAAAACAGAATTTGAATAAATAATGCATTAAGTGGAAAAATATTACAAAACTGTAAATGATTTACTATAAGTATAATAATATAACGATGTACCTATCTGTCGGCGAAATAAAACGAAAACATCATTCGGCCGTTTTTATCTCGTTTCATGCCAATGCTGGAACTCGTTCAATAATGATAAAAAGTAAGCAATGACAACAACGTATCGACGGCCAGTATCATAGAAATAGGTACAATACGGTTTAGTCGTATCGGTACCCACCTGGAGTTATAATAATAATAATAATAATAATAATACAATAAAATCACGCGCTCGCGTGCTCGCCCGCTTTCGAATCTCGTCCGAAGACAGTGACGGATATACGAATTCACAATGATATTGATAACATTTCGGTTGACAGCTTACTCCGCGTTATAGAGCCGTGAGTACATATAGTTATCGTCCGCGCAAGAACGGACGTCGTTATATCAATATTATTATTATCATTATCATCATAATATAGTGGTTGTCGCTCGAGGATCACGGATTGAAATCTTTATAATAATATTATATATTTAGTCGGCGCGCAGTCGACAATGCATATAATAATATGTTGTTATTAATGGTGTGTACGGTGTTCGAATGACGGCGCACACGAGTGCGTTTCAATGATCGAAACGACTTGTACACTCTAACATGTGTATCATTTATTACCATGCACATGAACAATTTTAGATACCTATGCAAAACAAAAAAATTGCAACTTATTTATTACTGCTTATTATAGTCATATATTATTAGTACTTTTATTTTATTGAAAATAATTATGACATGGTAATATTGTAATGAAAAACTTGTTTGACAAAAGTGATACGTCATCGTGGCGTAGCTATTACCGAGTCATAGAAAAAACATGGATTTAAAGGTTTTGTACCTGTGTTTAATAAAATTCTGCATAAAATACACGAGGCAATGAAAGCATATATTTTTTTTTTTTTAATACAAATAAACTAAGAAGTATGCGCTTTTCCCTAGATGCATAGTTATCGTTACAAAGTCTCGTTACTGTATAGAAATATACAATGCCCGTTATTGGTTTCTAACTCGATCATCTGTTATTTACGCATTATTTATAAATATATCGAGAATGTACGAATGTACCTATAGAAAAATATAGAACTCTTACAACATATTCTGTACTCTAATATTGTTATTATAATTTTACGATTTCCGCGGAGGGAGACCAGATCGTTGGAATCACTGCGTTTCGTGGTGAAAGTTCGAAAGATTACACCCCTCGACCTTCATAGAATATATTATACATATTGCATCTTCAAAACGGCGTGTGATTAATGTACAAAAAATAATAATTAACGTCAATTTGCGTTTCGACTGTGAAATAATAAAGCTGTACGCTTTCGCGTCAAAAAATTGATCGTATCGCAATTGTACTAAATACTAATGCGGTACCACCCGCACACTCAGACATTTTAGTTCTCAGTTCTTCGTTTATTACTCAAGTCCGAGCAGGCGAATCGTCGACAACTCGCACAGTTCAAATTTGAACGACTTCCAGTTTAATATTGTGGTCTGTATATTATGTCCATATTCGTATACCCGGTGATATTAATGCGCGTTTTACGTGTTGTAGGTACACAATAATAATAATATGATAATAACAATAACTCAACGGAAATTATACAGGGCCGGCATTCGGTCGGCGGACGCGCGCGCGTGTCCAGACTCCGGATCGCCGAAAACGTACTTACATAGAATAATAGTTGATAATATTGCGATAAATCGTTATTATGCTCTTTGTGTATAATTTATACAAATGTTATTATATAGGTACGTTCTTGTCGCAGCTATTATTATAACGTATATCGGGTCTGCGTGGGCGACGACAGACGATGCGCGCGCATCATCGTAATCTAGCGATTTCGCCGTGAACGCGCGTTGTAAGACTGGTAAAAATATACACACACACACACACACACACGCATACACGCACACTAAACAATAAAGGAAATGCGTCCGCCACGCGTGTCACGAGCATGGAAACGAGTTTCTAAAAAAGTCTTTGTACGCAATGCCGTCTATCACACCACAGTTGTCGTCGCCGCCACCGCCGCCACAGCAGTGGCGTCTCTCGTCCGCACGTCTCTCGCGGACTAGGCGAATCTTTTCGGTTATTGTTTATCGTCGAAATTCGTTTGGTCTTTACCCGCTCGGCAAGACAAAACTAATTTTTGAAACTCACGATGAAGTAAAAGGTTAACGTTGATGGATTTGTCGGTAGAAATATACTAATAATTAGTATTACACGCAACGCTATTGAAGGAACATGCGTCGTATAATATAACTATATAGACTAAGGGCACAGATTATTTTTGAAATGGTTTGTTTTATGTTTTCGTACGGCCTAATGTACGAGAACCTTAAATGGCCAGCAACACGTCGTATAGATACTATAAAATAACTTAAATTATTCGAGTATACGGGAACTCTTGTCACACAGCCGCAAACTCCGATAACAGATAAAATCACAATAATACTCAATATGTATACTTATAATATTATTATAACTGTAACAAAAATGACCGCGTTTTTCTGTATAGTATACATATCCACCACTGCTACAGAGAACTATTTCTTCCCTTTTGGCCAACAGATCTTAATGCAGACCATATAATGTCTTTATAAAAGGACACCGCTGCAGATCCTTGCGTGGACACGCGTTTTCCTATTTGTAAAGCTTTACGGAAAACGATGATCTTTAAGACGTATTAGATACCGTCTCCTAATACTCGACGGTCTCGATCCTTATCCATATCACGATTCCTCTCAATTCTCCATCACGGTGCCATGCACAGGCACCTGTATTATGGAGTGTCTGTGCCACCTCGTGATGCCCGGACGACCGCATCCGGAAACGGATCGCACGCCGGTTGGCATTTAAAATGTAGAATGCTTAAAAAAATATTATTGTTTATCGATAGTATACAGTGTTTTGTTGTTGTTTTGCGTGTTTTTCGCTACACAGGTTCTAGACTGAGGCCGAAGACGCTGCAGGCTGTTGACGTTCCGATCATCGACAACAGACAGTGCGAGAGATGGCACAAATCCAACGGCATAAACGTTATAATCTACGACGAGATGATGTGCGCCGGTTACCGGGAAGGATCGAAGGATTCGTGCCAAGTGAGTAAAACGCAGCTGGCTTTAGATTTTACGCCAACGGGTTTTTCTTCGATCTCTTCTAAATTATCGTTTCGTATAGCCTCCGACTGCATCGGTTCAAATAACATAACAATATAATTATATTAATTCCGAACTGTCCTCTAGACAAGCACCGAAAGGAATTATTATACCAACTCGGCTTAACGCTTTCTTCACGCCGGAGTTTAATTTCGTGCAAAACAAAAAAAAAAATTGTAATTCAATTTTCCCAAACCCACAATCACGACGATGAAATAATTGATATTCATTAGATTATTATTATGATTTAAACAATTAAAATTCGATCGAATTCAACGGAAAAATAAATAAACACAATATCTGGCGCTAATATAATATCATCGTGTGGACTTATGATTTGACGTAAAATTCATTGCGCACAACTGTTATGAAAGCAAACGTCACGTATGATATACCCACTCGACGAATGTCGAGATCTTTCCGGATGGGTGACTAACGCATTCGGCGATTTTAACGAAGCGGCTTTCTTCCGACACGCTCAATGGAAGTCGTACGTTAACAATTTTCTTTGAAGAAAATCAGGAAAATAATAATAATATGATACAACATTTATCGTTAGGAAAAATAACGAACATAAACCGTGAAAAAAAGATAATATCCACAACAATAATATCTAATGTTACAATAATAATATAAGTATAATATATTATATTATTCTTACATGCTGTCGTTCTTATACCAACCATACATTTTCAATGAGGGTTAATTAATATAATAATACATATTTCCGTTTTGCATACTTCTATTTTCGTCAAAAATAATTATTATTAGAAATTATAGCGTGATTTAAATATTCAAGTACTATTCACAGGGGGTTTTCTAATCAGGGTACTCCTTAATTATTGCGTCACTGTATACACCTGTGGTGCGTGAATGTATACAATTTTTTACAATTATAATTTTTTTTTTAATTTTTACTTTTTTGTAAGGAAACATACATTTTTTAATTCATACTTCACATCAAAATATTTTTAAGGATTATTTAAATGAATATTAATTTAAAAAAAAAAGTATTAAATAATTATTTAAAAAATGCTAAGTAAAGTACTTATAGTACCTACCGGCTACTTATAGACTCGCAAAATGTTGGTTCACTACTCCACTCATCAAGTTTTAAATATTTACACCTAATTAACTATTAGGTTTAAACTTTAAACTGGCCATTTAAGTGTAAAATAAATGAACTTCTATATTTTGCTTAGAAATGTGAAATTAAAAATGGCTGAAAAAAGTGAAAATCGTAAAAAAAATAATTGTTTCGCATTGACATGAATAAAAATAAATGTTTGTAATAATAATTAATGAATGTACACATTTAAATGAATCACCTCGTAAACGGTATAGTGGTAGACACCACAAATAATAAAAATTTATCAATTTAATACTTGCATATGAAATGATAGGTAACCGTAACCTATATCTATCAATATCTATAAAATATTATTATCTGCCTGTATGCCGCGGATACCTATATAGACCGGAAATTTTTACGATACATACGCGGAACATTTCTTCCGGTCCCGTGTGATAGTCAAATCCGCCGACTTACATTCTCCTTTATGATTTTCACAGGGTGATTCGGGCGGACCACTGATGCTGGAGAAAACGGGCAGATGGTACCTGATCGGGATCGTGTCGGCCGGTTATTCGTGCGCGCAGCGCGGACAGCCCGGCATATATCACAGGGTGGCGCTGACGGTCGACTGGATTTCCTACATAATCAATTCGTCGCAACAATAGTAATATAGCAGTGTACTATGTATACCACATCTACACCGAGTGCTGTGCACAAGTCCCCGGCGGACCGATGCAGACATTGTATATAATAATATTTTAATATTATATACGATGCGTACCGCTTTTCCAAACTATTCATATTTATAACGTTAATAATTTATAATACATATTATAGCATGATATATACGTATTGTGTGCGACGTACGTTTATGTACGTTCGTATATTATATAATATATTATATTATTTTATTTTATTTTACACTATTTATAGATATTTAAGTTATTTTATTTTATTGGATTATTTTTAATAACGAACCGTCGTGCTCGCCTGTACGCGATCGCGGTGATATATCATTATTTTTTTAAATTATTATAATATTTTTTGTTATTATTATTGGCTGCGACGGTAACGATCGTTAGCGACCAAATCTTGCATTTGATCACTCACAAAACACCACGTCACCCTCAACTGACACCACCGCGCATCGCCACCGTGCAGGTCTCGATGTATTGTTATTAATATAATATTGTATATATATAAAAACGTGTACAGTAATGAATAATTTTACGTGTATAAACTCACAATGTGGCTGTAATAATAGTGTAATTAATTTAATAACAATAATAGAAGTATAAGAGAACACAAAAACCAAAAACCGTATTGTTTTCTTGCATTCTTAATCGGTAATGCAGTGTAATATTATGCCCATACAATTTATTTTTCGAAACTCCTACCTCGTCCTTCCTCGGTTCTTCGTCAATCTCTCCCTTTCTCTCACTGTATAGGTTTCTCATCTTTCTACGGACCGCGACGGATGACGACGACGTAATCGCGTCGCTACAGCTAAAAAGAAAAAAAAACATAAAATAAACAAATAGCATACCCCGTTTAGGATATGGGAGTATAGTGCCGTATATAATTCTGCAGAAATACAATAACGATCGCGAGTAACACTAAAACGACAACGATGGTATTATATGGTCTCACGAATGATTTCTTGACGAGCAACTAAAAATAGTCCTCGAGAAACGTTCCTGGGAAACAAAGGATATTTCCCTTACCCATTGGGAACTCTTTAAAGAAAAAAATCAATTTACGCTATATTATACGACAATATATCTATCGGAGAAACATTATTTTATTTAACATCAATTTATGGGAATTATATGGAAATTGTCACATCATGACGAGACGTAGAAAACGAAGCGGACTGCAGATGACTGATTTTTGAATAATTAAAATTTCAGAACTTTGAAAAAAAATGTCGTTGACTATCATAATATTATACTATATTGTTGTATACACATTAATATTTTACGAGCATGATGTGTATCCGATAATAATATTATTATAATTCTATATACGTGCAAACACCTCTGGACCAGCAGAGCTCACGTGAAAGGTGTTTTATTATCATTGTTTATTTTGTACGTGTTCAATGAATGCGAGCGACTTGGAAATGTTTCGTGTGCGACTATCCGAGCACAATTAAACCCGTCCGATTGTCTAATTGGATATCAGAGAAAGTGAATCGTTTTTCTCCTTCTTTTCGTCCGTTTTCCCGAGCTCGGCGATTACGGCGGCCGAGTGGGGGATGATGATACACGCACAATAATATACGGTAAAATAAAATAATATTATGTTATATGATTGTGTAGCATAACACTTAAAATTACTGTTAAAGAAACTTTTTCATACCATTTTTCCGCGGTGTATTTTTTCACCCGCGCTCCCATTGTTCTCGACTTTATAACGTGTGATTATTTTTTTTTCTTTAACCGTTTGGTAAACAATTCGTTCAAATATAAAAATTCGAAATAACGCGTGAAATATCACATGTGAAGGATTAATTGTTTTATATATATATATTGAATAGTATATAAAGTAAAACTGCAAGGGCGCTTAGATCGAGTGTGATAAAAATAACAACATACACCGAAATCGTGTCATTGAAAAGGCAATAATGTTCCGTACACGTACAGGTGTGGTATAGTGAAATATTTAAATTTTCAAGCGAGGATGAAAGACGAAAATATTAGATACGAAAGGCATGTCATTATTCGTTTATTATACATTCATATTCATAGTATATATGCGTAGTATCAACATTTTAATAATTCATTAGATTTTATCTAGATATTTAATGTAAAGTTGTAAGCATAATATCTACATAAATGATGAAGATAAACGATTAAACTATACAAGAAAAAAGAACTAACAAGTGGAACAATTATAGATTACTGAAGAACGACTATTTGATCAGATAAATATGTCAAAAATGCATTCATTATTGCCATACAAAATAATAGAGAATAATATTATTAGTCTGCAATTATTCTAATATAAATACTATTTGAAACGATTTTAAGATTTTAAAAATATACATATATTATACAGTAGATTCTTATTATGTGGAACGTCGCTATCTCAAATTGTTTGTTATATCGAACTATATCGAAATCCTCTTGAAACTACCATTACGCTTAATAGCCTTTTTCTCTCAATAATTCGAAAACCGAAATAGAATTAAACGTTATTCGTTATCTCGAATACACAAATAATATTTTTATTACGGTAAGAACAACAATTAAGCAGTATAATAATTAGGTACTAAATTTTAATATAATGATTGTGATTTCACACGTTTGTTGTCAATATTAATTATAGTAGTCATTAGTCATTCATACAATATACTGAAATGGAAAATAAGCATAAATTAAATGTCCTTAAAATTAATTTTTACATTTTACATAAACAAAAAAAAAATATTAAACAAACTTTAATGACAGATTTTTTCATTATTATAGTTTATTTTTTTATGTATGTAGTATAGTACGACTTTAAGTATTCAAATTATGCATTTTAAGCATTCAAATTATTTACCAATTTTTTTAAGAATTTTAATAAAACTTCGAACTTTTTCCTGTTCCTCTTGAGATTCGACATAATAAAAATCTACTGTATTAAAATCATAACCGTATATTCGTTTATCTCTGCTGTGCAATTGATTCACGTGAGATAAAAAAAGTTAGCAGAGAATGAGAACAAGTGGATTGCGCATCTCGGTTTTATTTTTCTCCGAGCAATGCAGGGTAATACTACTAATTATATATATATATATATGTTTTAGAATATAAAAATATACTCAAAGAATTATTTTTCACAGTCCAAAACACCTTATCCTACCGGTTGCGCTACTCAGCTCGACATTCTTCGGCGTTATAAGTTAAACGTCTCAAGAAGTAAAAAAAATTAAATTAATTAAAACGGCAGACCAAAAACTATGACAGTACAGAAATATGTATAATATAATATAATAAATATTACTGTTGGGTGAAAGTCACGTGCCGTTGCCGCGCAGCTTTGATACACTGCTAATCAGATTTGAAAAATTGTTTCTTCCTCCTTAAGTCATTTTGTCAAATCGTTTTGTGTTCTTTCGTTTATAACGCATTTTTCAGATAGTAATGCTTTTAAAACTTATAGGTACGACGACGACGGCGGTGACGAAGAAAGTGAACAGCCCATTTGTCCACCACCCACTGCAGTTTCTTATATGATGTTGCAGGCTATACTATGTTGGACGCGTTCCCAAACGATGTTTCTTCGCTTGGTGAAAAAATGTAATAATGACCAAATAATGAGGCGGGCTCTGGTGGAGTGATGATTTTCAAATGAAAATATTATCATTTTCATCTTTTGTGACCCAGTTCCTTGCCGACGACAACTCGAACTATTTGTCGCCGTAATTATTCGAATTCGGTTTTAAATTCACAAGCTGCTATATACGCACAGAAAAAGACAAATAATAAATGCATGTAATTTTTACACGGCTATTGGGAAATGAAGAACGACCCATTACGAAACGATAGATACTATTATTGTCATAAAACAATGAAATATACTATCAAATTGTAATTTCACTTTGGACCCAGTTTATGAGCTGTAGGCAAGTAGGTACCAACTCATTTATTATTATTCTGAAATTCTACAACTCGAAAATCATAATCATTATTACTATCGATAATGTTTACACTTAACAACTTAAAATCTTATCAATTTTATGGGTCATTCTCCAAGAAAAAATCATTATACAAATTATCACAAAATAATCATATAACGTGTATAAATAATAATTAATTATTTTATATGTGAAAAGGCAAATACATAAACATCAAATAAATTACTAAAACAATACACATTAATTTTGTCTACCTACATAAACGATAAACCTATTACATGTTAAAGTTTTTGATGGAACTTATAGTTGAACTCAAAATATACCTCTTGAAGAAACGTCACACTCGCATAAGTTTTCCATATCTTATGAATATATACAACAAAGTAATATTGTATTTAGCAATTTACCTTAGCGTAATAAATAATAACATTTAACAATAGAAATAATTAACCTATTATAAAATTTAAAAGTAAAACCATTAGTTTTTTTGTAATTTATAGTGAGTTTTCACGATATTTTAATTTTTAAGCAAGTTATGGGCATTTTTAAATTGCAACATTTCACATACTCACCCTATCTTGTTATGAAAATAATAGTACAAATATCTCTATTATTAAAGGATATTACACAAAATTGGAACTGCTGAACACAAATTTTATCATAATATGTATTTGTTCTAAAACGAAGACTACATTACAAATATTCCTTAAGCAAAATCGATTTTGTGTTTTTTGAATAAAATATTAAAATAATTTTACATAAATTATCATAATTAAGACAAAGAACATATTATCTATGTTTGCATGTTGTATTTTATGATATTTTAATTTTAAAGCAAGTTATGGGTATGTACAATTTACAATTTAAAAAAGGTCATAACTTTTGTTTGAAAATTAAAATATTATAAAAAAAAAAAAATCCAAGTATAAACATGGATGATACGCTTACTTAATTTTGAGCGTTCAATTCACTCTAATATTAAACCTAACAACATAAAATAGGTTAGGCTGAACGTAAATAATTATCATTTCGGGGCCTCACGTAGGTTTTTTTTATACTTTAAATTTGAAGTAAATTATAATCGTTTTAAAATCCTCAAAGATTTTCCAATTAATTTTTTTTTTTTCATTACTTGGATACTTATTGGCCCATAATAACATCAATTTTAATTTTTTTATTTTCATGAATATAACTATTAAGTACTTAATACCTAATTAATAATTCAGTTATAAATTATATTATAATGTAGTTTTTTTAATTATTTAAAAGTAAGACCCTTTCTTTAAACATATTTTTATTTTACTTATTTAATTGTAATAATAAGTAGCAAGTACCTAATACTGTATTTATTTTGTATTGTTTTTATAGCAGTCACTTGCTGCAACTGATCATCATGAAGTATGATGCAGATTTAATCAAGTTGTTTTTTGTTTAAACTTTATTGTGTTTTTTTCTGATAAATATTAGAACTAATAGTGTAATTTTATATTAACTTAAATTAGTTGTAATTTAAAAAAAAAATATTAATGATAGTAAATATGAGATATAGATATAGATATAGATACAAAATATGAGTAGATGAAAGATGTAGCGGTAAATCTACCTATAAGTATTTAGGTAAGTACATACAATGTTTTTGCCCCCCCTGAGCTACATTTCTGCGGGCGTCCCTGATTAGGTCAATTCACTCTTTAATTTAAAATTAATAGACTGAAATGGATTATTCTGAACGTAAAATTGAATAGCTATATTATGATATGCTTGCTTACAAGACAAACAAACAACACATGCTGGTGTGGCGTCTTCTTGCAGAATCGCACTTGACCTATGTCCTATACTGCCTATATTGATATTTCTTTCGTTATTTCAACGGTCGATTGATTCTATTCACTCCAACGTGTTTTATTTAAACTGATGATTCAATTATTGTTGTAATGAAGGACACTTTAGATAAGTAGGTATGTTTATACAGTTTTGACGCCACCGATTTTCTATATAAAAATATTAAAACCACAAGAGATACTTATAACTATAATAGATGTAATGATAAAATATACTTGTCCTTAAGGGGCAAGGACTATACATCGAATTCTTATGCATTTCCGATTTACAGTGAACAAAAATAATATTTTAAATAAAGATCAGAAGGTTAGGGTCTCTCAGAATATGAATTATGTTCATTTAATGTACCTACCTGTAAGATGCTAAAGAACATACCAAAAATATTTTCACCGAGGGCCATTAAAATATTACCACTCTTAAACAATTTTACCTTATATTTTATATTACATTTTTTTTACTATATAGTGATCCTTTTCAGTGACTACTATTATTTTTCAAAACTTTTTTAAATGTATAGGTACACTTAAATTTTTTAATTTTTGTTGTTCAATGAATATCAGTGTCAACCGCTATTTCAAAGAGCCTTCTTCTATAGTTCTATAAATAAAATTCAAAAAGTTTTATTTTTGTATGTCTATTGTGAGTAAACAATAATCAAAACTAAAAAATGTCAACGACAATATTTTTCTTCTTCTAAATTCTATCAAAATTAACGTACTGTATACGCATATATAGTTACGAGTCACGTACAATATCGGCTGCATCACTGTGATATGTATTACTAAAAGTATACAGAACGTTACGGTATTTCATGTAATATTAAAGTTATATTATATAAAAAATTGAGTAATCTATTCATAGATGCAAACAGCACAAATGTGTGGGGAGCATAATTCTAGAATTCGTCTATAGTATAGGTAGTTATCAACATAAAAATATAATTTATTATTTGGACATAATTTAAATTTATTTTATATCTATTAAAAGCAATCGGAGTAGCTGATAAATACAGATTGACAAAGTTGGGCTAGTTTTTAATCTTATTTTAAATAGTTTGTTAATTTAAAAAAAAAAATGAAATATGCTATGTAAAAGTTAATTTTAAAATGTAAATGCATTTAAATAACTAAGTCGACTTACATACCTAATTAAAATTTGTCGATAAAAATTGTTATTTCTGTCAAAAACCTTAGAAATGAAATATAATAAAAGATTCCTTGTAAGTTTTAATGTGTGAATTTAATTATTTAAATAATATAATAAGTATGTATTGGAACAATTTTTTAGTATTGAGTATTTGAAGTTTAAACGTTTACAAAAGTTGTCAAAATCTCAAACATTATTTTTGTTCAATGATTTTTAACGATTAAAAATTGTTTTTATATTTAACATCAGTTTAACTTTTAATAGAGAAACAATTGAGCATATCAGCTATAAATCACAACTTGGTGAAATTTCTTTTAGTGATTTTCGATATATTTATTACGTGTTGATTTTATAATATTTATATTATACTTTCTCTACATGATTTTCTTACTTATTTTTACAATCACCTATTTACCATCATAAAAAAGCATAGTATTATAATGCTTATTGATTGTTACAAGGTAGCAAATGTTGTCAAGTCATGTAAACCCTTTTTATTATACAATTTTTAAATTTCAAATTTATTTTGAACAAACTAATAGAAAGTCAACAAAATATATATTTTTTTAAATATGATAACATTTAAAGAAGTATTGTAGTTTATTTTATAAAAAATAACGTTACATAATATAGTATGATGATTATAAAATGATTAATAATATTATACAATCTACTTATCAATCAATAGACAATATTTAGATCTGAAATTCTAACACGATTCACGTTTATTCTATACAATATTAGTGTACATAATGACAACGCCAAACCTTATCGATTTTATTACATATAAATATATAATACAGAGAAAATGTTGTTACTATTATTTTTATTTAGTTATTTTCTCAAAAACAATTATGTTTTTAAACTACCATATTTTATGTCTCGTTTGAAATCATTAGACAAGCAAATTTAATGTGAAAATACGTTTTTTTCCAAAGGTTATTAAATTAAAAAGTAATTATAATTTAAGATGAAAATGAATAACACGTAAACATTCAACTGTACTTATTTACGTCTTTTATCATTTAACAATAACCCAAATCTATTACTTTTTAATAAATAAATTTGGTACAGCAGTAATTCTGACCCATTATATTAATAATATATTACAGCAAAAAACATTATATCAGTTGATCACACGATTATTGTCATAATGATATGTGTAAAATATATAAAAATTTAATCTGCAGTGCGCATATAGTCAAAAATAAGTCTGTAACAAGTTGGCAGTTGCTACAATATATGTAGATATACTCGTCGGGCTTTTTTTCGAGTTACAATAATAGTTTTTATTTTCAAACGGTGCGAACGGACACCATATTATACATAATAATACATTATACTATATACCTCTGCTCGTATATATTATACTCCTACGGCCATTAACGGCACACATTTTAACGTGAGAATAAAACAGATAATAGACCCAAAAAGCACTAAACGATCCATTCTGATGTAACATCCTTATGTTGTATTTAGGTCATTGTTATATAATAGTTAAAAAAAAAAAAAAAAACATTTTAAAATTGTTTTCAACTTTCAGTTTCTTTGCTGAGTTTGTCGTGTACAATATTATTATTGTTATTTTTTTCAAGGTTTCGACGTATCGACGTATAAGTCTGAAAAGGTCTGATTACATTACTTTGGCGACTTATTATTATAGTGTTATTCCTATATAAGTAGGTAAAGCGTTTAAATTAATTTTATGCTCATATATATATATATATATATATATAATACTGTTCAGCTATTTATACAACGATTATTGTCGACAGTAGTGCAACTTTTATGGTACGGCGATGCTAAATAGTACAATATATAAACGCTATATAAACATAAAACGAAAGGTAATAGTCTCACATATGAGGTATACGTATCCACTTGAAAAAAATAACTATTAACATACCTTATATTTTTAGGGTTTTCCGATTTTACAAGCAGTTACAACGTTTTTGGGCTTATATGATTTCAAGAACAATTATCGACGATGAATGTATTACCTATCTACATTGTAGGTATTTGTACGTTTGACAGACATGTTATTTCGAATAATGTACAACTTACTAATTTTCATAAATTCGTAAGGTGTTCGTTAATTTTTTCGTTGTCGTGAGATATGAATATATACATAATAGATGGCTATATACAGGTTGATAGTACCTATTATTAGGTAGGTAGGTATAGGTAGTGCAATATAAAAAAATATTACTTCGACAAATATGTTATAAACACGCTCGTAAAATAAAAAGCATTAATCGACCCATTAAAAAAATAAAACGTTCAAGTAAATAAAGTAGACCGAAATGTCACATGTTTTTGTTTCGTGCACTTGGAACATCTAAGTCTAAACCTATATAGATCGATCTCCGAAATAACAATATTCCAGACAACGTCCGGTTTAACGCAGGTCAGTGTCATTATTATGATGAATGTCTTTTTCAGGTAGAGGGTGGGGCTATAGCCCTTGTATTTTTTCTTTATTAATCTGCGTGAACATTCTCTCACACGCCCCTTCTACTCAGCTTATACATATACATTTTATAAGTGACTTATAATAAATCTAAATTTATATTAATATTTATTTAAATATGTATTTTAGTCAACTGGAAATTTAATAATTTTTTTTTTATAATATACTTTTCGAATTTTAAACTAGCATAGTTTTTTGAGTAGTAATATAGTATATAAAATTTAAAAAAAAAATTAAATAATTAATTTGTAATAATATGTAATATTTTTTTGTTTTGTCAGTTACACTATAATTACAATTTAAACTTTTGTTTTTACTGTGGAATTGTATTTCTTTCTTCAACAATATTCTTTCGATATTAAAATAATCAGATAATGTAATAATCATTTTAATTTAATGTTAACCATATAGCTTTTATATTCATATCCGTATTTCATATTTCAGCTTCAGAGATTTTATTCCTATAATATAATTACCCTGAAAAAGTTCAGTTTTTCAACTTGAGAAGAGCTATACAAATATTTTTGGGTCTAAGCTCTCATTTAGCCGTGACTATGTATTGGTTGCATAGGTACATACTTGTTATATTATATTATCCTATTTTAAACAAACGTTCAAAATAATATTTTGTGTCAAATAATGCAAAATCGAAAGATACGTTAGGTCTATGGACAATTCGCATGCCGACATACCGTAATATTATAAATCAATGGCGTAGCCAATTCTGAAATTTCGAGAAAATTTCTTCAAGCCCAACTCATTTTAAATGTTCATTTTTCTTCAAAAAACATTATAATAAACTGGATAAATATTCGTAATTTGTTGCCATAATTTATAATACTATTATAAATAAAAATCGTATCTATTTATATAATATCGAGAGCGATCTAACCAGCACCGTGTCAATTATAATAGTACATATAATCAAATAATATTTTCATAGATAGGTATAACCCGCGAAAAAAATTGAAATTTATTGATTGTCGTTTTAAATAATACTACATTTTATATAATATATATTTGAGCGTCAAATATCTAATTAACGGCCAAATAATAATATTATATGTTCGTCCATGTTACCAGCGTATTATCGAGTTTACAGAGAGCGACACGCAACGATTCAGTGTGAAGGCGCCTTTATTACATTATGTGTAGACTTAACTAACAGGACGTCCGTCGAGAGAAAAAGAAAAACCGATTAACAAATTCGCTATAATGTTAAACGCCCGTTTCGCGGAATTAGACGAAATCGTGCGCCGCCGCCACACTACCTATCTATATAGGTATACTAGTACACACATATATATATATATCAGTCAGGCAGTATATAATGTTATAGTGACTTAGAATAAAACACAATAATATAATATATAATATGTTATATATATTTAATGTAAGACGATTTCTCGGCAGCAGCGTGGCATTAACATTTTAACTAGGTACTATACGTGACTCGAAAATAACACCGTCTATATAGCTCTGCGTTTGCTGTCGGATCGAAAATCCGGTGGATGGCGATGGCTGCTACAATTACCGTTGTTTGGCTCTTACTCTATCGTCCAAGTCCCTCCCCCCCCATCCCACAACGGTTGCTTTCTTATATTATTGTATCAAAATATTTTATGACAACTCGCGCAGATAGCTGATGTTTCCGCATTAATCCACGTACGGTCTGAAAATCGGTCGACGACGGTACGATGGACTGCGCATTATCGTGGTCCACATATCACATTGAAACATTACAATTTTCTACTAAAATATTATACTATTCTACATAATATTTTTATTTTTTATTATTATTATTATTCTTTTTCGAATATTTTGACTACCCGATTGTCTTTTGAATTAATAATATTTATTTTTTATTGAATAATTATCAACATGGTATTAATTTTTTTTAAGTTATTGACGTTATGTATACACATCGATATATACAGTAGATTCTTATTATGTCGAACGTTGCTACCTCGGATTTTTCGTTATATCGAACTACATTGAAATCCCCTTGAAACTACCATTAGACTTAAGCGTTTTGCTTTAGATAATTCGAAATAAAATCAATCGTTTTTCGTTAGCTCGTAAAAACAAATAATATTTTTATTACGGTAAGAACAAAAAATTAAGCGTACATTTAGTTATTAAATTTTAGTATAATGATTGTGATTTTACACGTTTGTAGTCAATATTTATAGTCATTCATAAACAATATAATGTAATGGAAAATAAGCATAAATTAAATGTCCTTACAACTTAAATGACAGAATTTAAAAAAAAATTAATTTTTACATTATTGTAGTTTATTTATATGTATGTATTCGAATTAGGTATTTACCAATTTTTTAAAATTCGATATCTCGATGTTTTCAATATCTTGAACATTTTCCTGTTCCTCGTGAGATTCGACAAACGAGAATCTACTGATCTTACTGTATTAATCGTTTTTTTTTATTTAATATAAGTCATATAATGTAGCAAAAATTTGATTTGGTTTTTCAGAACTAAAATAACAAATTCAATTAAAAATAATATCGTTGTAAAATCGTAAAAACAATAACAATAATAATATTATCTATACTTATTTAAATTAATTAATTAACGTATTTATGAATTTTATTTCTTTTTTAATTTTTCACTGCATGCTATAGCTTTCTTGACCACGTATAATTATTTAAAAAAAAATTAAATCATTTTGTCAATAACATACTATAGCAATTGAGTAATTTTTTTTTAAACACTGACTATTTTGGTATACATTTTATCAGTGTTGAACGCTTAGAAAAATCATAATAGATCAAACTGATCTTAAAAGAGGTATTTATAGTTGACGAATGCTATAGCAGTCATATCCACCAACGCGTTAAGAATAAGGTTAACGTTTAACTATTTGCATATTGAGCCTATGTAATTTTATTCATAATATTTCAGTGTCGATGAATGTAATATTATAATATTTGTAGTGTAGTAACATTTAACAACAGTTCTAAAGGCACTTCCTATATACTAATGCTATTTGCAAAAATGTAAAAACTCAGCACTTAGTAATTTAATGAATTTTCTTGCCTAAGCTGATGTAAAGATAAGCTCTCGCAAATCGCACGATTTGCGAGAGTGAAATAATTATTGTACTATTATCGAGCGTTTCGAATAGTTTTCCTTTCCTATTCCAATTAAATTCTAGACGTTTAATCGTTTAAAATATATTATCGATTTTACGTTTGATTTTTATATTATAGTAAATATAGAGTAAGCGTATTCTTATTTGTATACAATCCGTGTTCTCGGCAGACGCATGATGGGCACGATTTCATTGAAAATTACATAATATGAATTGTTTTTATTTTACTCGCCAATACCAATCTTAATAATAACGCCAATGTATTGGTATTTTTATCTATTTAGGTACAACGGAAAATGTTTAATTATATGTAATGAGTTTTTTACATGCATTGATTCGTATTTTATTTAAAATTTAACATGCTTAAATATAGAATAAAAAATATGTTTATGCACTTAAATAGTTATGCAGGAAAACCGGAATAAGTTAAATGTGTACATTGACCGGTATAGACTTGCATAAAAAACATAGTAAAAATAATGTATTATATTAAAAAAGTTAACTTTATTCAAATTACATTTACGAATAGTGTATAGTAAATTCTTATTATAATATCATATCACTATCTCGAACTACATCGAAATCCCCTTAAAACTACCATTACACTTAATAGCGTTTTTGTCTTTCGATAATTCGAAATAAAATTAATCGTTTTTCGTTTACAATAAATTGTAGTTTTCTTTAATTATTTCATTAATGTAAAACAAATTGTTATAATTCCGTATAATATTATTATTTAGTACAATAGACGACAATGTACATTTGTTTGCGTACACCAAAACAAACACGGCGTGTTACAGAGAATAAGTGAATACTGTAATAATAGCGATGTACTCATTTTCAGTCACGACGAAAACAAGTCTGACATTGTTATACTATTGAAATAAGAGACTATAAAGTGTATTTCCATTTTAGAAATGAGACCAAGAAATATACTTTAAATTTCTCTTGTATATGATTTTAATGAAATAATTACTGCAGACATAATTATTCAGATAGTTCATGAAAATACACTATGGAAAGCACACTTTGCTCACAACGCTAACTCGCAATCTCTCTAGTTGTCATGCGCTCTTATTGTATATTATATGAAATTCAATTTTATAAATTCAGAATACTAATGTTAAATTAACAAAACTTTACCAAGTATACTCAATATACTAAAATGTATACATTATTTTAATGGTTATAACAATAAAACGTAATAACAATTACTTATTGTATATTATGCATTGTAACTAGTATGGATAAATGAAAAAGATAATAATAAATGATTGGTTAATGCGAATTTGATAAATTATTGCAATATTTAATAATGAAAGATTGAAAGACAAACAGATCTACACACGATAATATCGAAAATTGTATACAAGTATTTATTTATTTTTTATTTTTATTTTTTATATAATTAATACTTACGGCTTTTTAACACAATAATAGTACAATGCATTTAAAATAACACTACACGACAACACAAATATTATGGTACACATGATCATATTGGCACTATATACATGACTTTGCTTGTAGGGTCGTCACCCAAAAACCCTTTCTTACTAGGTCTATAGAGTATGTATCATGAAATTAAGCATTGAGACTAAGAATTCGAAACGAAACTCGAGCAAGAAGAGTCCGGGAATCAACTAATATTATAATACGTATATTGGACAGTAATTCATTAAGAAATTACTATCGAATATCTCTCTACGATTTCTAAGTGTGGAAAGATTAAGTGCGTTAAAAACTGGTTGGTAATCACGATTCTCGTGAGTTATACTATAAGAGTTTGGCCAATCGTATTAAGAAATCTATTTTGCACACGTTCGAGTTTCAATATACCGCAATTCGTGGCTAGGGATCAAACAACACAGGCTCTCGTGTCATTTGTATGATTGTTTCTGTGCGGGACATGGTATGCACAATATTACTCATATTATATTTATTAGTTTGACACAAATGTGAAATGATGCATTAAAAATAAAATCCTGATTAAATCTCTGTGGGGGTTATAAGTTTAAATTTTCAATAGTCGATTATTATCATTTGTTACGATTATTGTTTTTGTTTGAGTAGTTACTGTTTACAGTAATTTTAAGTAAATTATATATAGTATTGATTATAAAAACCATAAATTATTGTAAACAATAATAAATACAACATAATATTTTTTACAAATGTCTACAGCATGTTGGGTACGTGCATGCCAATGAATTTAATACAATTTTCTTAGAGATTAATTTAGAACAAAAAAAAAGATAAAATTATTCATACTTAGAATGATTGGATCTATAGATAATTTTTAATAATCACATAAAATTATCATTATTATTTTTTTTAACACTTAACTTAATACTTAAAATTTGATAAATTTAAGGGATCAAAAAATAATGTTTACACACTTTTATTTAAAACCTTAAAGATCTATTTGATCAATAATCTAGTAAAAAGGATGATAAACTAAAATATTTTTACAAAATTCAAGTTATATCGTTCTAAGTAGGCGCAATGTTGTCCAGGTTTTTTTATGTATACTATGAAATAACTACATTGATTCATCCATCGAGAAGATTTCTCTTTCATAATATTGTAGACAACAAAAAGGGCTTCTAAATAATTTTTATTTAATTTTATAAATTTGCAATAAACTTTTCATTAAAATAGTTTATTTTTAAACAACGAACGAACGATCAATATAATATTATATTATAACTTTTATCAGAAATTTTATTTGTAAAATGATTCTTTAAAAAGTAAATAAAAGTTTATGCTCATTTTCTTGATGAGAAGTTTCTGAAAATATTTTTCAGATAATTTAAAAATGTTAAAAAAACAACATTAAGAACTAGGTATATATTAAACAATTTTTATTATTACTTAAATTTTACTTTTTTGAATGATAGCATAAATTTTATATTTAAAGAAAAATATTCTTCTGATAATTTCAACGTTCAAAAATTGAATTTTGAATGAGTAGTGAATAAGTTGTAAGTATCTAAAATTCTAAAGTTTAGAAGCACAGAGTAAAGTGCTACGTCGTACCTCGTAAAATATTAGTCCACTTATCTGGCCATCTAAGCTAGACTACTAACAAACGGTGTCTAAAAAAAAAATTTCAAAAACCATCGCAAATGTTTTGATAATTTTAATTAGTGTTCATTTTTAAAAGATAAAAGAATTATAATCTGTATGGAAATTGGACTAAATACTTATGGAAAAATAAAATTAATTAATCGAAATGGTTAGGTTCTCCATATAGTGAAAAACGTGATTGTATTTTATTTAAACTCAAGAGTCAAGACTACTTCCAAGTTCCGACCGACACGGAACCAACTACAGTCAAAACAGTTGTTTTATGACAACTGGTCACAGATTTCTATTTTATTATATTATAACAAGTGAAATTAAGAAACACTGAAATTTTGATTTCCATTAATTTTAATCTTAACAGTAAAATAATAAATTTGAATAAAATTTGTTTAAACTAAAATAACGCAGTGCCACCAAACAAGTTTAAAAGAATAAAATGTATCATTTGCAGTATACAAGTTGTGATTATTTAAAAAAAAAAAAATTGTAATTATAATTTGAAAACTAATTGGTTTTTAGTTCGATTTTGTTATGTTTTTTTTTAACTGGAACGTATATTAAATTATGATTTAGACAATTATTGAGTGAATTATTTTTATATTCATTAATGTATTATTAAAATAATATAAATCAGAAGTAATAGTAATAATACGCCTTTTTTTTGTAGAATTTCCTTATTTACCAATATAATAACAGCTCATAATAACAAATCCAATAACAGCTATTTTATGGTAAACTTTCAACCACAAAGCCATTTATTTCAAACCTAGATATCACAAATTTAACTCACTATTAGAACTAAGTCGTAACCTGTAGATTGTCGGATTCAAAAACTATTGACCAATGATACACTTTTAATCTCAAAATTTTATAAAAATAATAGGTGAACTCGTTCTACTACCTTGTTATTAGATATAGTTTATTGCAATAACATATTATGTGTAAAATTAGAATTCAATGATAAATAAAGAAAAACTCATTTTAAGGGGAAACGATTAATCAGTTCCTACTTCTACAGACATTTTTTAATATTATATATTTATATTTATATAACTAAAGTTATTTATTTTTCTATTAATTCGAAAGGTTGAACTTATATTTTCCAAAAACATCCGTATATTGTATATATTATATCTTCAAATTGCAGTAAAAACAAATAATTACAAATATTACAAAAATTGTATTAACATTAATTGAATAAAATTCAAGTGTTTCAAATGTCTATAAACAACTCAAAAAATTCAATTTATTTTTTAAAGTAATTATATTATGTCTAGAAAATTCCAATAAAAATACTTGATAAAAAATGAAACCGCTCTACGGTTATTACTCGTCACGGTTATTCATTTGCGTATTGTAGCACAAGAACAAAATTAGTTCCTGCATTTCCACATTTTTCGTTTTTAGTTTTTCCTGATTATTTTGAAAATTATAAAGATTTTTTTAGATTTGCTCTTTGACTACAATTAGATCTAATTTTCTACCAAAAACTATTAAGATAATAGTTAAATTAATTTATATTTAAACATCAGTAGATACATATGTATATTTATTAAGCTTAAATTTATCAAAATGTTGTAGACAATATCATAATTATATACATTTCTCCTACATCTATTTATGGTTTCTTAAGAACGTCATTCTAAAAGATTAATATTCTAAATCAATTTTTAATGCCACAGAAAAATCGAGTGAAAATGAAACAATATTCTACTTAAATAACTTTAGCAATTCTATTTTTGTTTCATTTCGATTAAATTTCTATTAGTAAAAGTCGATTAATTAGTAATTAATTATTACTAAATGTTTTTTTTATATAATATTCATAATCAAGCATTTATATCACGAGTATAAAAATGTCAACAATATTTGATCCCGCATGTATGAAAATTGCATATATAGAACGCCGTCTCATGAAATATATTTTATTTTATCATTTATGTAATGTTTCTGAACTATACATTTACAAACCACAAACAATCATCTGATCTCAAAACAATAAAATATAACGTAAAATAATACCTCACGATTGTGAATACGGTATGTTTATTGATATGGCAATATCATACATTTTATTTGACATAAATTGCATGTCTACAGGGTGATTCTTTTATCATGAACCATTTATTATTTCAAAAAGTATTCATGTTTTTGAAAATATTTTTTATCCTTAATTTTTTTTTAAGTTTTTACTTTTTTGAATGACAACATAGTTTTAATTTCATATTCCATAGCAGAATAATTTTCTGAGTATTTTGATACGTAAAAGTCGAATTTATGGCGATTAGTTTATAAGTTAAAAGTATTTAAAGTTTAGTTGTGCAGAGTGGAGTGGTACGGAGTTACCCCGTAAAATGTTTGTCCACTACTCCTCTTGTCTAAACTTTAAATACGTATGTATAACATAAACTACTCGCCCTACATTCGATTTTTATGTATCAAAATAGTCAAAAAAATATTCTGCTTTGGAATATGAACTTAAAACTCTGTAGTCATTCAAAAAAGTAAAAAAATATTTACATATAATTTTTTAATAAAAACGTTGATTTTTTAACAACAAGTTGAAACTATGTAAAAAATGTTTTCAAAAACATGAATACTTTTTGAAATAATTGTCACAAATGACTATTGACTAACTTATTATTTCAAATCAAATACTGAACTCTATGTATTCTATATTTAACTATATTATGTATCACTCATAAATACTATTATATTTTCTATTGTAATTTTTATAATCAACTCTTATCTAATAAATATATATTATTATATCTTTTTTATATTTATCGTAAATATATGCGATTATTTGTATTGTTTGTGTTTGCCAAACAATAATGTATCTAGTTTTGATTTTAAACATACTTTAATACTTTATTATTTTCAGGTAAATTGCTATTAGGCTATCTATATGTAAAATAACGTCACTTATAAAATTAGTCATCAGACTTACTCGTTAACCATATTATAAGTAAATGTAAAAGTGAAAAAATATATATACACACTTAGTGCAACTACCTAATTAAATTTTAATGTATAACTTGCAATCAGTCAATTGATAATTTATCGGTCACATAATGCCTGACATCTATAGTTTACATTTTGGAAAATCAGTAAAATGTACACATTATAACACTGTATTAAGAGAACTAACGCATCACAAAGTACGGTATTTATTTATTATATTAAAATCAAACTTTTATTATTAACTATCAATAGTACGCGTATGTATGTTCTGTTAAATGAAAACTAAATTATATTATACTTATACTATAAAGTATAAACTATAATTAATTTTAAAATAGTACTAAAAATGAAAAAAAGTATAAATTATATGTGTATTTTTATATTTTAAATTCTAACAAAATTAAATAATAAAATTGAAAACGAGTCGAAAAATCTACGGTGTTTTTAACTGATTGATAGAATTAGCTGGACCCAGTGGACCCATGTTGTGTTAGGTTAGTACAACAACGAAAATACAGATAAAGACTATTATACATCACCTGTCCTTGGTTTATTTATAATTTCCGGGACCATTCTCCTGATCACTATCGCTTTTCTCATCCCGTTCGCCAAAGTTATCGAACTCCGTCGCCGGTCCGGTACCCTTCATCGGATCTTGTCTACATGACTCTGTGGCCACCCGGTTTTTTCCCAATAGACTTTATTTTTATCGTTACATCTTAATTTCTTTTTTCTTGTTTTTCTTTTTTATATAAATATATAAATATTTGTTTATAATATGCATAATAATGCAATGTGTTATTATAAATATTTATTTATCTTTTACTTTCGTCGTACTAATAGCATTTAATAATATCACGTAATACGTGCTATTTTTTTTTTATTTTCATAATTATTTTATTCTATTGAATAATTTTGAAGTTGGTGGCTACGTGTTTTTTTATCCGATCTAGTGTTGTCAGCTACTGTCGGTTATCAAATAAATATATATATTTTTTTTTTCGTTAAAAAATATCGAAAATTTCGTAATTCATAATTTGTTTGGTCCTGTTTTACCCCGCTTATGCATCAATGTGTTTTAAAGTCTTATGTACATCTGAAAAAAATGTAATCAGTTAAATATGTATAATACTGCACACCATAAGGAGAACGAAAATCTTTATATGACAACTAGTACGTGGAAAACACTGAATTAGTCGGAAACGTAAACAATCAAACAAAAACTATCCGACAAGCTTCATTCTTAATACAAAATATTAGAAAACAATTTACAATTGAAACTTAAATGCAAATATGAATGTAAAACTGCAAAAAGATATGAAATATAAACATACAACAGATGATAAGAAATAATAATTTTGATAAGCCATAAAAGATAGTACAAATCTACCAGAATATTTTATTGAATTTGAATGCAAAATTAGTGTAACTAAAGAATACACTTGTACGATAACTTAAATCTGGTCCATTCTATTTTTTTACCATTCTTCAAAAATAATTCTGTTTTGAACATAATAATATTAAATTGTAATTGAATAAAAATAGGTACCATAAACCGTCTATTGAAACTAGACGATTTAAATAACATTACTTTGGGTTATGGCTAAATTAAAAACTTACTCAATTTCAAAATTTATATCTCGAAACTTGTCAAAGTTAGTGTTTAGTGTTAGTGTTAGATATTTTAACACTTTGCTAAACATCACCTGCCCTTTCCATTTTTGTATTTTTGATGTAAAAGCCTGAGTTCTGCATAGATAATAAATATATGGATAGGCCATAACGAACTTATCAGCGGTCATGAAGGGGAACAATTGAGGCCAAATAAGTATACCTATATCACAGATATATTATCTATATCTGTGACCTATATCGAGTATCAACTATCATTATAAAAGAAGCCTCAATTGACTTCCCCTCCGGGCACGCGGCCTCAAATATATTAAACATATGCTTGTCCTATCCATTTCTTTATTATCTATGGAGTTCTGCCCGAACATGGCTTTTTAGTGCTTGTCATATTATGTTATATTATATTAAACTTTAGTATAGCATATTTTATTACACATTATATTATATGCTACAATAACTCTATATTTTAAAATGTATGATGAATTAAAATTAATTAATTAATTATTTAATTAAAATAAAAAATTGGTGTTGAATGTCGTGCAATTTTCGTTTTTGACTCGCTGTTGTGGTAGCACTGTCACTGTATCGACTAGCAGCTGTTGGATTGTTGTTCATGTAATCCTAGTAAATTCCTGTTCATTGTTGTTTACAAGACGTATCTTATACTTATTTTTTTCTTCAATAATTCTCAGTTGAATCATAAAATAATAAAAATGACTTCTGCGCTTAACTTGGAATACTATCTGGACAGTAAGTTTTATTTCGATTTTGCATTTAAGCGAGGTACTAACAGAGTTATATATTAGGTTTAGAGAATCTTCCTGTTGAGTTACAACGAAACTTCACTCTGATGCGAGATCTTGACGCCAGAGTTCAACAACTGATGCGCAACATTGACAAACTGACAGACGAGTATATGTCAAATTTCAAGGGATACACAACAGATAAAAGACGCGAAATGTTGACCAGCATACAACGTCAGTTTGACAAAGCGAAAGAATATGGCGATGATAAAGTTCAATTGGCTATACAAACTTATGAATTGGTATGTTGATTTTGAATTATTAACATTACTCTAAAAATGTTCTATTCTATTTTACCTCACAGGTAGATAAACACGTTAGAAAATTTGATTCAGATTTAGCACGCTTTGAAGCTGAAATTCAAGACAGAGCCATTAGTGCTACAAGAAATATAGAAGAAAATTCACAAAAACGTAGGTGTTCTGCATTATATCATATTATAATTCCAATGTATTTGGCCATTTCTTTATGTGTATTGCTTCCAGGAGGACGTAAAAAGATTAAAGACAAAGAAATTAAAAAGAAGAGTGCATCGAGTGAAGAAGAAACAGCTCCAAAGAAAACATCTAAAAAGAAACAACTGAAAAAAGGTTTGTGTACAACAAAATTTTAGCCATTTTTAAGTTGATTTCTTTGTATATTAATTTTTCAGGAGTTACAAAAACAACAAGTGCAGCACCTAGTAAGACACCTTTAATTAATGTTGTCGCTAATCCAACAAACTCTACAAATAGTGTAACCAGCGTTACAGTAGAAACTAGTTCCCTTACCGGTGCATTAGTTGGTGCCGGAGTTGCACACTCGGCTGAAGTATTAGATATGCCTGTTGATCCAAATGAGCCAACATATTGTTTATGCAACCAAGTTTCTTATGGTGAAATGATTGGCTGTGATAATCCAGATGTAAGAATTTTAATTTTAATTTATTAATTATTGATATATTTAGGTATTGTTTTTATTTTATATAACATTTTATTAAATACTTAAGTCTTAAACCATTGAAAAAATATAACATTCTCAATTTTTATTGTAAATATTGTTTCATTTTTTTAATTATATTTTATTAATTATGTACTTTTATTATTTTAGTGTCCTATTGAATGGTTCCACTTTGCATGTGTCAAATTAACTACCAAGCCTAAAGGAAAATGGTTCTGTCCTAAATGTATAACAGACAAAAAGAAAAAATAACACATATTAAAAATGAAAAGTTTTTTTATTTTATATATACATACATATAATGTTTAATGTATTTTTCATTTTCTTACGGCGTAAAAACAAATGATTGATATTATTGTAATTTGTAATATTGTCATGAATTGCATACATAATAAGAATAAAATTGGTGTTGTTAATATATATATATATATTTTTTTTTTATTCAAAACTGAAAACAAACTCCAATGATCAAATGTATTATATTAATAATTACACCAGTCTTTTTATGTTGAAAAATGTATTTATGGAATTGAAGATAAATTTCAAACACGACATTTAGATGACATCACTGACCAGTTATACTCGTTGAAAGCCATATTTTTTAACTATCTATCTCATAGTTACCAGTCTGAATAATGTTTGACCAGTGCAGTCTCATCATTTCAGAACTACTTTTATGTGTTATTAAATAATCATTTTAACATCAGCGACTTACCATTGTGTATCAAATCACCAGTCATGTTTTCTAGTGATATTTAATGGACTTAACAAAGCGCCAACCAAAACATCTTCACTAGCAAAGAAACTGAAAAATAAAAATAGACAATAAGAATTAGGATTGTTAATCAATCATGTTAATAAAACCGTTATAATTGGTTAGCTATTACATAATGAATATACTTAATTTAATATCAATATTTTCTTATTACTTTATATTTTATTATGCTATTATGAACAACTTACCTTAGGTAATCTCGAATGTTCACTATTTAGATGATAAGATCTTTGGATAAAATATATCTATCACACGCTATCCAATCAGTTTCTTTAAATTTACCTCTTTTTTTAATGTTTGCATTACCATCAAAATATCCCCAGTAGAACATTTTTTTAAGCATATGTTCTAACTCATTGACAATTAATGGCACATTGACAAAAGAATTGTCATCACATTTTAACAGATAATCAAAGTTTATATGATATACACCGGAAAATGATGCTATTATTTTACGAGTGAGTAGTTTATATTCATCCTTTTCATCTACCTTAAATAAGTCTTCATGAACCAGCTTTTCAGCATTTAAAGATTTGTCTTTTGATACAACAAAAATTATTTTAAAGTCTCCTTTTGTTTGAGCCCATATTTCACGTATAGCATCTCTACGATTTACATTTTTTACAGCTGATATGACAAGTACAAGCAACTTAATTCTAAATACATTTGGTGAAGTGTTTGGTTTTAATGTCATTGGATGCAAAACGAACAACGGTAATGTGCATCCTAGAATGAATAAAATACGTGCCAGGAAATAGTATGTAAGGCGTTTTATATACAGTAAAATTTGTTTCTAAATAATGCCCACTTAGAATATTTAACTAAAATCAAAAAATATTCAAAATAATAAATAACAAAACATTAAAAAAAATAAAAATGAGGTGTTTCATAACATTGAGGTGTTTGGCATAAAAATTAAAAGACCAAAAAAAATTAATATTAAGTATGTAAGAGTAATTACTAATTAGTAATTATTAGCAATGAGCATTGAACACTGTGAAAAGTGTGAAATGAATATAAAATAAATGGAAAAATTTAAATCTATTCTACAATCATGGTAGGTAGCAGGTACTATCTAAATGTAATATCTATGAATGTCGAACAGTTGCTTGTTTATCTACAGGTGAATGCTCATTATGTTCAAGAACTGTCAAAATGTATTTATCACTGTAAGAAACATTCTTCTTTAGTGTAATTGTGTATTTATGTTTGAAACATTGAAACGCAAATGATTTTTTTAGTAGAAAATATGTTCCCACCTTCGTCCATCAACATTAAAAGAGGTTTCTGGTAAGTGGGTACATTTTAGATCAAAGTAGACATTTCTCAGTACTTCATAAAATAATCATTGGGAAAGTAAGTAGGTGATCACTACTGTACAATACCTATAAGTGTCGAATATATCTCATCATTGAGTAAGTCACTGACAAATATGTAAGTATGTGTAAAATTTGAATTAAATAATTCATTCATTAATAATAATAATTCATAATTCAATAGTATTACTAGGTTAAATAAGGAAATATTTAATGATGTATTCATGTATTTATATTGCTTTTAAAGTAATTTATTTTACTTCTAGTAAACAATAAATTGATTAGTTTATGTCAAAATTATTATAAATGCAAATTGAATTATAAATAATAATATTAATATTGTCAAAATTATCATATAAATGCATGTTTTATAGTGTTTATGATGATTAATAGCAATGTATCTAAACTTTTGAACTGAAAATTATCATATAAATGTAATAAAACTAAAATGATTTTTATAGCAAAGACAAATTTTAAGAATGAAAATTAAAAGTTCTCAGGTGTTTAATAATCATTTATTCAATTTATTAACAAATATCTATTGTATCACTACATTAATATTCTATAAATTATATTCAATGACCATTACATGTAAAGTGCATAAATTCATTATAATCAGTATTCGTTAGTTCATTTTCGAAATTGGATGTTCATAATTTTCCAGAGTTGTTTGAATACCAATTAATGTTTTAGCATCCTTTGAGTGATCTGCTGTATTTCCATCTAAAAAAATATATTCAGTTAAATAAATATAATAGTTGAAGAATGACTCGATAACTCATTGCTTTATAAGCAGTTTAATACATGAATTTTTAATATTCATCAAAATTATCATATAAAATCATGTTTTATAGTTTTTAAGAAAAATCAGCTTAAATCAAATGTATGCAAGTTAATAACAATAAATTAGAATCATTTTCTTAATATGGTGGTCCAGGTTTCAAGAGATTAACTTGAGAATTGTGTGTTTTATAAGCAGTACAATACATAAATAATTAATATACGTCAAAATTATCATATAAAATCATGTTTTATAGTGTTTATAAAGTACCTGCTTAAATGAGATGTATACAAGTTAATAATAATAAATTAGAATCCTTTTAATTATATAGTTGTCCAGGTTTCAAGAGATTAACTTGAGAATTGTGTGTTTTAGAAGCAGTTCAAAAAATAAATATATATTATTCGTCAAAATTATCATATAAAATCATGTTTTATAGCGTTATTGAAGTATCAGCTTAAATGAAATGTATGCTAGTTAATAATGGTAAATTAGAATAATATTCTTAATCTAATGGTCTGACTTTCATGACACTAACTTGAGAATTCACTGTTTTATAAGCAGTTAAAAATATGAATTTAAAATACGAGTCAAAATAATCATATAAAAACATGTTTTATAGTGTTTATGAAGTATCAGCTTATATGATATATATGGAAGTTGGTAATGGTAAATAAGAATCATATACTTAATCTAATGGTCTGGATTTCATGACACTAACTTTTTGTTACACTAATATTAATTGACTATCAATTATATTCAATATCCATTACTCGTACTATGCATAAAACTATTATTATTATCAGGATCGTCCAGTCCATTTTCAACGTAGGATGTTGAAACTTTCCCATGTGGTAGAAATGGTAATTCATGTTTCAATATGTCCTGAGTATATCTGGTGTACAGCCATCTAAAAAAAAATAGTAAGTTAAATATGTATAATGGTTGGAGGACAAAATGTCACTACTAGATACCATAAGGAGAACGACAATTTTTATATAACAACTAGTACGTGGACAACACTGAGTAATTCAGAAAAGGAAACTATCAAAACATAAACTAACAGACAAACTTCATTTTTATACAAAATACATGAAAGGAATTTACAATTGAAACTTAAATACAAAAACGAATGTAGAACTGCAAAACATAGATAACAGATGATAATAAATAATAATTATGATAAGCCATAAAAGATAGTACAAATGTACCAGAATGATTTGTAGAAGGAATTCAAATGTATTATGAGTGTAACTAAAGAATACATTTGTACAACTGAAAATCGCTCCTTTTCAATACGAAAAAATGTTAAGTTGTATTATTCGTCAAAATTAACTTATAAAATCATATTTTATAGTTTTTATGAAGTAAAAATATCAGGTAAAATGAAAAAAATGAAAGTTAAAAATTATAAATTAGAATCATTTTCTTGATCTAGTAGTCAAGGATCAAGACAGTTACTTGTGTTAACTTCGGGCATAAAATATGAACAATTCGTTTATAATATCAAAAATCTTAATTAATAAATAACGAGTAGACTCAAAATCTAAGTAAATACAACGACACGTTACGATACACAGCAGTACGGTGAACGCCACACAACTATCTAGTTTCTTTCTGAGGCAATTCGGCCGACGGATGTCGTCCCTACTACGGCGACGCTCACGCCCTCTGTTGGTGTATACATTTAATTTTTGACTGTTTTATAAGCAGATTAAAATGGGTATTCATAATATTTCTAAAACTTATCATATAAAATCATGTCTTATAGTGTTTATGAAGCATCAGCTTAAATGAAATGTATGCAAATTAATAATGGTAAATAAGAATCATTTTCTTAATATAGTGGTCCAGGTTTCAAGAGATTAACTTGAGAATTGTGTGTTTTATAAACAGTTAAAAAAATGAATTTTTAATATTCGTCAAAATTATCATACAAAATCATGTTTTATAGTGTTTATGGAGAATCAGCTTCCATAATATCCATAGAAGTTAATAATAGTAAATTAGAATCATTTTCTTAATATAGTGGTCCAGGTTTCAAGAGATTAACTTGAGAATTGTGTGTTTTATAAGCAGTTCAAAAAATAAATATATATTATTCGTCAAAATTATCATATAAAATCATGTTTTATAGTGTTTATGAAAAATCTGCTTACATAATATCTATAGAAGTTAATAATAGTAAATTAGAATCATTTTCTTAATATAGTGGTCCACGTTTCAAGAGATTAACTTGAGAATTGTGTATTTTATAAGCAGTTCAAAAAATAAATATATATTATTTGTCAAAATTATCATATAAAATCATGTCTTATAGTGTTTATGAAGCATCAGCTTAAATGAAATGTATGCAAATTAATAATGGTAAATAAGAATCATTTTCTTAATATAGTGGTCCAGGTTTCAAGAGATTAACTTGAGAATTGTGTGTTTTATAAACAGTTAAAAAAATGAATTTTTAATATTCGTCAAAATTATCATACAAAATCATGTTTTATAGTGTTTATGGAGAATCAGCTTCCATAATATCCATAGAAGTTAATAATAGTAAATTAGAATCATTTTCTTAATATAGTGGTCCAGGTTTCAAGAGATTAACTTGAGAATTGTGTGTTTTATAAGCAGTTCAAAAAATAAATATATATTATTCGTCAAAATTATCATATAAAATCATGTTTTATAGTGTTTATGAAAAATCTGCTTACATAATATCTATAGAAGTTAATAATAGTAAATTAGAATCATTTTCTTAATATAGTGGTCCACGTTTCAAGAGATTAACTTGAGAATTGTGTATTTTATAAGCAGTTCAAAAAATAAATATATATTATTTGTCAAAATTATCATATAAAATCATGTCTTATAGTGTTTATGAAGCATCAGCTTAAATGAAATGTATGCAAATTAATAATGGTAAATAAGAATCATTTTCTTAATATAGTGGTCCAGGTTTCAAGAGATTAACTTGAGAATTGTGTGTTTTATAAACAGTTAAAAAAATGAATTTTTAATATTCGTCAAAATTATCATACAAAATCATGTTTTATAGTGTTTATGGAGAATCAGCTTCCATAATATCCATAGAAGTTAATAATAGTAAATTAGAATCATTTTCTTAATATAGTGGTCCAGGTTTCAAGAGATTAACTTGAGAATTGTGTGTTTTATAAACAGTTAAAAAAATGAATTTTTAATATTCGTCAAAATTATCATACAAAATCATGTTTTATAGTGTTTATGGAGAATCAGCTTCCATAATATCCATAGAAGTTAATAATAGTAAATTAGAATCATTTTCTTAATATAGTGGTCCAGGTTTCAAGAGATTAACTTGAGAATTGTGTGTTTTATAAGCAGTTCAAAAAATAAATATATATTATTCGTCAAAATTATCATATAAAATCATGTTTTATAGTGTTTATGAAAAATCTGCTTACATAATATCTATAGAAGTTAATAATAGTAAATTAGAATCATTTTCTTAATATAGTGGTCCACGTTTCAAGAGATTAACTTGAGAATTGTGTATTTTATAAGCAGTTCAAAAAATAAATATATATTATTTGTCAAAATTATCATATAAAATCATGTCTTATAGTGTTTATGAAGCATCAGCTTAAATGAAATGTATGCAAATTAATAATGGTAAATAAGAATCATTTTCTTAATATAGTGGTCCAGGTTTCAAGAGATTAACTTGAGAATTGTGTGTTTTATAAACAGTTAAAAAAATGAATTTTTAATATTCGTCAAAATTATCATACAAAATCATGTTTTATAGTGTTTATGGAGAATCAGCTTCCATAATATCCATAGAAGTTAATAATAGTAAATTAGAATCATTTTCTTAATATAGTGGTCCAGGTTTCAAGAGATTAACTTGAGAATTGTGTGTTTTATAAGCAGTTCAAAAAATAAATATATATTATTCGTCAAAATTATCATATAAAATCATGTTTTATAGTGTTTATGAAAAATCTGCTTACATAATATCTATAGAAGTTAATAATAGTAAATTAGAATCATTTTCTTAATATAGTGGTCCACGTTTCAAGAGATTAACTTGAGAATTGTGTATTTTATAAGCAGTTCAAAAAATAAATATATATTATTTGTCAAAATTATCATATAAAATCATGTCTTATAGTGTTTATGAAGCATCAGCTTAAATGAAATGTATGCAAATTAATAATGGTAAATAAGAATCATTTTCTTAATATAGTGGTCCAGGTTTCAAGAGATTAACTTGAGAATTGTGTGTTTTATAAACAGTTAAAAAAATGAATTTTTAATATTCGTCAAAATTATCATACAAAATCATGTTTTATAGTGTTTATGGAGAATCAGCTTCCATAATATCCATAGAAGTTAATAATAGTAAATTAGAATCATTTTCTTAATATAGTGGTCCAGGTTTCAAGAGATTAACTTGAGAATTGTGTGTTTTATAAACAGTTAAAAAAATGAATTTTTAATATTCGTCAAAATTATCATACAAAATCATGTTTTATAGTGTTTATGGAGAATCAGCTTCCATAATATCCATAGAAGTTAATAATAGTAAATTAGAATCATTTTCTTAATATAGTGGTCCAGGTTTCAAGAGATTAACTTGAGAATTGTGTGTTTTATAAGCAGTTCAAAAAATAAATATATATTATTCGTCAAAATTATCATATAAAATCATGTTTTATAGTGTTTATGAAAAATCTGCTTACATAATATCTATAGAAGTTAATAATAGTAAATTAGAATCATTTTCTTAATATAGTGGTCCACGTTTCAAGAGATTAACTTGAGAATTGTGTATTTTATAAGCAGTTCAAAAAATAAATATATATTATTTGTCAAAATTATCATATAAAATCATGTCTTATAGTGTTTATGAAGCATCAGCTTAAATGAAATGTATGCAAATTAATAATGGTAAATAAGAATCATTTTCTTAATATAGTGGTCCAGGTTTCAAGAGATTAACTTGAGAATTGTGTGTTTTATAAACAGTTAAAAAAATGAATTTTTAATATTCGTCAAAATTATCATACAAAATCATGTTTTATAGTGTTTATGGAGAATCAGCTTCCATAATATCCATAGAAGTTAATAATAGTAAATTAGAATCATTTTCTTAATATAGTGGTCCAGGTTTCAAGAGATTAACTTGAGAATTGTGTGTTTTATAAGCAGTTCAAAAAATAAATATATATTATTCGTCAAAATTATCATATAAAATCATGTTTTATAGTGTTTATGAAAAATCTGCTTACATAATATCTATAGAAGTTAATAATAGTAAATTAGAATCATTTTCTTAATATAGTGGTCCACGTTTCAAGAGATTAACTTGAGAATTGTGTATTTTATAAGCAGTTCAAAAAATAAATATATATTATTTGTCAAAATTATCATATAAAATCATGTCTTATAGTGTTTATGAAGCATCAGCTTAAATGAAATGTATGCAAATTAATAATGGTAAATAAGAATCATTTTCTTAATATAGTGGTCCAGGTTTCAAGAGATTAACTTGAGAATTGTGTGTTTTATAAACAGTTAAAAAAATGAATTTTTAATATTCGTCAAAATTATCATACAAAATCATGTTTTATAGTGTTTATGGAGAATCAGCTTCCATAATATCCATAGAAGTTAATAATAGTAAATTAGAATCATTTTCTTAATATAGTGGTCCAGGTTTCAAGAGATTAACTTGAGAATTGTGTGTTTTATAAACAGTTAAAAAAATGAATTTTAAATATTCGTCAAAATTATCAGTCAAAATCATGTTTTATAGTGTTTATGAAGAATCAGCTTAAATGAAATGTATGCAAATTAATAATGGTAAATTAGAATCATTTTATTAATATAGTGGTCCAGGTTTCAAGAGATTAACTTGAGAATTGTGTGTTTTATAAGCAGTTCAAAAAATAAATATATATTATTCGTCAAAATTATCATATAAAATCATGTCTTATAGTGTTTATGAAGCATCAGCTTAAATGAAATGTATGCAAATTAATAATGGTAAATTAGAATCATTTTATTAATATAGTGGTCCAGGTTTCAAGAGATTAACTTGAGAATTGTGTGTTTTATAAGCAGTTCAAAAAATAAATATATATTATTCGTCAAAATTATCATATAAAATCATGTTTTATAGTGTTTATGAAAAATCTGCTTAAATCAAATGTATGCAAGTTAATAATAATAAATTATAATCATTTTATTAATATAGTGGTCCAGGTTTCAAGAGATTAACTTGAGAATTGAGTGTTTTATAAACAGTTAAAAAAATGAATTTTTAATATTCGTCAAAATTATCATATAAAATCATGTTTTATAGCGTTATTGAAGTATCAGCTTAAATGTAATGTATGCTAGTTAATAATGGTAAATTAGAATAATTTTCTTAATCTAATGGTCTGACTTTCATGACACTAACTTGAGAATTCTCTGTTTTATAAGCAGTTAAAAATATGAATTTAAAATACGAGTCAAAATAATCATATAAAAACATGTTTTATAGTGTTTATGAAAAATCTGCTTAAATCAAATGTATGCAAGTTAATAATAATAAATTAGAATCATTTTCTTAATATAGTGGTCCAAGTTTTAAGAGATTACCTTGAGAATTGTTTGTTTTATAAGCAGTTCAATACATATATAATTAATATACGTGAAAATTATCATATAAAATCATGTTTTATAGTTTTTATGAAGTACCTGCTTACATAATATCTATAGAAGTTAATAATAGTAAATTAGAATCATTTTCTTAATATAGTGGTCCAGGTTTCAAGAGATTAACTTGAGAATTGTGTGTTTTATAAGCAGTTCAAAAAATAAATATATATTATTCGTCAAAAATATCATATAAAATCATGTTTTATAGTTTTTATGAAGTACCTGCTTAAATGAGATGTATGCAAGTTAATAATAATAAATTAGAATCATTTTCTTAATCTAATGGTCTGACTTTCATGACACTAACTTGAGAATTCACTGTTTTATAAGCAGTTAAAAATATGAATTTAAAATACGAGTCAAAATAATCATATAAAAACATGTTTTATAGTGTTTATGAAGTATCAGCTTATATGATATATATGGAAGTTGGTAATGGTAAATAAGAATCATATACTTAATCTAATGGTCTGGATTTCATGACTCTAACTTTTTGTTACACTAATATTAATTGACTATCAATTATATTCAATATCCATTACTCGTACTATGCATAAAACTATTATTATTATCAGGATCGTCCAGTCCATTTTCAACGTAGGATGTTGAAACTTTCCCATGTGGTAGAAATGGTAATTCATGTTTCAATATGTCCTGAGTATATCTGGTGTACAGCCATCTAAAAAAAAATAGTAAGTTAAATATGTATAATGGTTGGAGGATAAAATGTCACTACTAGATACCATAAGGAGAACGACAATTTTTATATAACAACTAGTACGTGGACAACACTGAGTAATTCAGAAAAGGAAACTATCAAAACATAAACTAACAGACAAACTTCATTTTTATACAAAATACATGAAAGGAATTTACAATTGAAACTTAAATACAAAAACGAATGTAGAACTGCAAAACATAGATAACAGATGATAATAAATAATAATTATGATAAGCCATAAAAGATAGTACAAATGTACCAGAATGGTTTGTAGAAGGAATTCAAATGTATTATGAGTGTAACTAAAGAATACATTTGTACAACTGAAAATCGCTCCTTTTCAATACGAAAAATTGTTAAGTTGTATTATTCGTCAAAATTAACTTATAAAATCATATTTTATAGTTTTTATGAAGTAAAAATATCAGGTAAAATGAAAAAAATGAAAGTTAAAAATTATAAATTAGAATCATTTTCTTGATCTAGTAGTCAAGGATCAAGACAGTTACTTGTGTTAACTTCGGGCATAAAATATGAACAATTCGTTTATAATATCAAAAATCTTAATTAATAAATAACGAGTAGACTCAAAATCTAAGTAAATACAACGACCCGTCACGATACACAGCAGTACGGTGAACGCCACACAACTATCTAGTTTCGTTCTGAGGCGATTCGGCCGACGGATGTCGTCCCTACTACGGCGACGCTCACGCCCTCTGTTGGTGTATACATTTAATTTTTGACTGTTTTATAAGCAGATTAAAATAGGTATTCATAATATTTCTAAAACTTATCATATAAAATCATGTTTTATAGTGTTTATGAAAAATCTGCTTAAATGAGATGTATGCAAGTTAATAATAATAAATTAGAATCATTTTCTTAATATAGTGGTCAGGTTTCAAGAGATTAACTTGAGAATTGTTTGTTTTATAAGCAGTTCAATACATATATAATTAATATACGTGAAAATTATCATATAAAATCATGTTTTATAATTTTTATGAAAAATCTGCTTAAATGAATTGTATGCAAATTAATAATAATAAATTAGAATCATTTTCTTAATATAGTGGTCCAGGTTTTAAGAGATTACCTTGAGAATTGTTTGTTTTATAAGCAGTTCAATACATATATAATTAATATACGTGAAAATTATCATATAAAATCATGTTTTATAGTTTTTATGAAGTACCTGCTTAAATGAGATGTATACAAGTTAATAATAATAAATTAGAATCCTTTTAATTATACAGTGGTCCAGGTTTCAAGAGATTAACTTGAGAATTGTGTGTTTTATAAGCAGTTCAAAACATAAATAATTAATATACGTCAAAATTATCATACAAAATCATGTTTTATAGTGTTTATGAAGAATCAGCTTACATAATATCTATAGAAGTTAATAATAATAAATTAGAATCATTTTCTTAATATAGTGGTCCAGGTTTCAAGAGATTAACTTGAGAATTGTGTGTTTTATAAGCAGTTCAAAAAATAAATATATATTATTCGTCAAAATTATCATATAAAATCATGTTTTATAGTGTTTATGAAAAATCTGCTTAAATCAAATGTATGCAAGTTAATAATAATAAATTATAATCATTTTATTAATATAGTTGTCCAGGTTTCAAGAGATTAACTTGAGAATTGTGTGTTTTAGAAGCAGTTCAAAAAATAAATATATATTATTCGTCAAAATTATCATATAAAATCATGTTTTATAGTGTTTATGAAAAATCTGCTTAAATCAAATGTATGCAAGTTAATAATAATAAATTAGAATCATTTTCTTAATATAGAGGTCCAGGTTTCAAGAGATTAACTTGAGAATTGTGTGTTTTATAAACAGTTAAAAAAATGAATTTTTAATATTCGTCAAAATTATCATACAAAATCATGTTTTATAGTGTTTATGAAGAATCAGCTTACATAATATCTATAGAAGTTAATAATAATAAATTAGAATCATTTTCTTAATATAGTGGTCCAGGTATCAAGAGATTAACTTGAGAATTGTGTGTTTTATAAGCAGTTCAAAAAATAAATATATATTATTCGTCAAAAATATCATATAAAATCATGTTTTATAGTTTTTATGAAGTACCTGCTTAAATCAAATGTATGCAAGTTAATAATAATAAATTAGAATCATTTTCTTAATATAGTGGTCCAGGTTTCAAGAGATTAACTTGAGAATTGTGTGTTTTATAAGCAGTTCAAAAAATAAATATATATTATTCGTCAAAATTATCATATAAAATCATGTTTTATAGTGTTTATGAAAAATCTGCTTAAATCAAATGTATGCAAGTTAATAATAATAAATTAGAATCATTTTCTTAATATAGTGGTCCAAGTTTTAAGAGATTACCTTGAGAATTGTTTGTTTTATAAGCAGTTCAATACATATATAATTAATATACGTGAAAATTATCATATAAAATCATGTTTTATAGTTTTTATGAAGTACCTGCTTACATAATATCTATAGAAGTTAATAATAGTAAATTAGAATCATTTTCTTAATATAGTGGTCCAGGTTTCAAGAGATTAACTTGAGAATTGTGTGTTTTATAAGCAGTTCAAAAAATAAATATATATTATTCGTCAAAAATATCATATAAAATCATGTTTTATAGTTTTTATGAAGTACCTGCTTAAATGAGATGTATGCAAGTTAATAATAATAAATTAGAATCATTTTCTTAATATAGTGGTCCAGGTTTCAAGAGATTAACTTGAGAATTGTGTGTTTTATTAGCAGTTCAAAAAATAAATATATATTATTCGTCAAAATTATCATATAAAATCATGTTTTATAGCGTTATTGAAGTATCAGCTTAAATGAAATGTATGCTAGTTAATAATGGTAAATTAGAATAATTTTCCTAATCTAATGGTCTGACTTTCATGACACTAACTTGAGAATTCACTGTTTTATAAGCAGTTAAAAATATGAATTTAAAATACGAGTCAAAATAATCATATAAAAACATGTTTTATAGTGTTTATGAAGTATCAGCTTATATGATATATATGGAAGTTGGTAATGGTAAATAAGAATCATATACTTAATCTAATGGTCTGGATTTCATGACTCTAACTTTTTGTTACACTAATATTAATTGACTATCAATTATATTCAATATCCATTACTCGTACTATGCATAAAACTATTATTATTATCAGGATCGTCCAGTCCATTTTCAACGTAGGATGTTGAAACTTTCCCATGTGGTAGAAATGGTAATTCATGTTTCAATATGTCCTGAGTATATCTGGTGTACAGCCATCTAAAAAAAAATAGTAAGTTAAATATGTATAATGGTTGGAGGACAAAATGTCACTACTAGATACCATAAGGAGAACGACAATTTTTATATAACAACTAGTACGTGGACAACACTGAGTAATTCAGAAAAGGAAACTATCAAAACATAAACTAACAGACAAACTTCATTTTTATACAAAATACATGAAAGGAATTTACAATTGAAACTTAAATACAAAAACGAATGTAGAACTGCAAAACATAGATAACAGATGATAATAAATAATAATTATGATAAGCCATAAAAGATAGTACAAATGTACCAGAATGGTTTGTAGAAGGAATTCAAATGTATTATGAGTGTAACTAAAGAATACATTTGTACAACTGAAAATCGCTCCTTTTCAATACGAAAAATTGTTAAGTTGTATTATTCGTCAAAATTAACTTATAAAATCATATTTTATAGTTTTTATGAAGTAAAAATATCAGGTAAAATGAAAAAAATGAAAGTTAAAAATTATAAATTAGAATCATTTTCTTGATCTAGTAGTCAAGGATCAAGACAGTTACTTGTGTTAACTTCGGGCATAAAATATGAACAATTCGTTTATAATATCAAAAATCTTAATTAATAAATAACGAGTAGACTCAAAATCTAAGTAAATACAACGACCCGTCACGATACACAGCAGTACGGTGAACGCCACACAACTATCTAGTTTCGTTCTGAGGCGATTCGGCCGACGGATGTCGTCCCTACTACGGCGACGCTCACGCCCTCTGTTGGTGTATACATTTAATTTTTGACTGTTTTATAAGCAGATTAAAATAGGTATTCATAATATTTCTAAAACTTATCATATAAAATCATGTTTTATAGTGTTTATGAAAAATCTGCTTAAATGAGATGTATGCAAGTTAATAATAATAAATTAGAATCATTTTCTTAATATAGTGGTCAGGTTTCAAGAGATTAACTTGAGAATTGTTTGTTTTATAAGCAGTTCAATACATATATAATTAATATACGTGAAAATTATCATATAAAATCATGTTTTATAATTTTTATGAAAAATCTGCTTAAATGAATTGTATGCAAATTAATAATAATAAATTAGAATCATTTTCTTAATATAGTGGTCCAGGTTTTAAGAGATTACCTTGAGAATTGTTTGTTTTATAAGCAGTTCAATACATATATAATTAATATACGTGAAAATTATCATATAAAATCATGTTTTATAGTTTTTATGAAGTACCTGCTTAAATGAGATGTATACAAGTTAATAATAATAAATTAGAATCCTTTTAATTATACAGTGGTCCAGGTTTCAAGAGATTAACTTGAGAATTGTGTGTTTTATAAGCAGTTCAAAACATAAATAATTAATATACGTCAAAATTATCATACAAAATCATGTTTTATAGTGTTTATGAAGAATCAGCTTACATAATATCTATAGAAGTTAATAATAATAAATTAGAATCATTTTCTTAATATAGTGGTCCAGGTTTCAAGAGATTAACTTGAGAATTGTGTGTTTTATAAGCAGTTCAAAAAATAAATATATATTATTCGTCAAAATTATCATATAAAATCATGTTTTATAGTGTTTATGAAAAATCTGCTTAAATCAAATGTATGCAAGTTAATAATAATAAATTATAATCATTTTATTAATATAGTTGTCCAGGTTTCAAGAGATTAACTTGAGAATTGTGTGTTTTAGAAGCAGTTCAAAAAATAAATATATATTATTCGTCAAAATTATCATATAAAATCATGTTTTATAGTGTTTATGAAAAATCTGCTTAAATCAAATGTATGCAAGTTAATAATAATAAATTAGAATCATTTTCTTAATATAGAGGTCCAGGTTTCAAGAGATTAACTTGAGAATTGTGTGTTTTATAAACAGTTAAAAAAATGAATTTTTAATATTCGTCAAAATTATCATACAAAATCATGTTTTATAGTGTTTATGAAGAATCAGCTTACATAATATCTATAGAAGTTAATAATAATAAATTAGAATCATTTTCTTAATATAGTGGTCCAGGTATCAAGAGATTAACTTGAGAATTGTGTGTTTTATAAGCAGTTCAAAAAATAAATATATATTATTCGTCAAAAATATCATATAAAATCATGTTTTATAGTTTTTATGAAGTACCTGCTTAAATCAAATGTATGCAAGTTAATAATAATAAATTAGAATCATTTTCTTAATATAGTGGTCCAGGTTTCAAGAGATTAACTTGAGAATTGTGTGTTTTATAAGCAGTTCAAAAAATAAATATATATTATTCGTCAAAATTATCATATAAAATCATGTTTTATAGTGTTTATGAAAAATCTGCTTAAATCAAATGTATGCAAGTTAATAATAATAAATTAGAATCATTTTCTTAATATAGTGGTCCAAGTTTTAAGAGATTACCTTGAGAATTGTTTGTTTTATAAGCAGTTCAATACATATATAATTAATATACGTGAAAATTATCATATAAAATCATGTTTTATAGTTTTTATGAAGTACCTGCTTACATAATATCTATAGAAGTTAATAATAGTAAATTAGAATCATTTTCTTAATATAGTGGTCCAGGTTTCAAGAGATTAACTTGAGAATTGTGTGTTTTATAAGCAGTTCAAAAAATAAATATATATTATTCGTCAAAAATATCATATAAAATCATGTTTTATAGTTTTTATGAAGTACCTGCTTAAATGAGATGTATGCAAGTTAATAATAATAAATTAGAATCATTTTCTTAATATAGTGGTCCAGGTTTCAAGAGATTAACTTGAGAATTGTGTGTTTTATTAGCAGTTCAAAAAATAAATATATATTATTCGTCAAAATTATCATATAAAATCATGTTTTATAGCGTTATTGAAGTATCAGCTTAAATGAAATGTATGCTAGTTAATAATGGTAAATTAGAATAATTTTCCTAATCTAATGGTCTGACTTTCATGACACTAACTTGAGAATTCACTGTTTTATAAGCAGTTAAAAATATGAATTTAAAATACGAGTCAAAATAATCATATAAAAACATGTTTTATAGTGTTTATGAAGTATCAGCTTATATGATATATATGGAAGTTGGTAATGGTAAATAAGAATCATATACTTAATCTAATGGTCTGGATTTCATGACTCTAACTTTTTGTTACACTAATATTAATTGACTATCAATTATATTCAATATCCATTACTCGTACTATGCATAAAACTATTATTATTATCAGGATCGTCCAGTCCATTTTCAACGTAGGATGTTGAAACTTTCCCATGTGGTAGAAATGGTAATTCATGTTTCAATATGTCCTGAGTATATCTGGTGTACAGCCATCTAAAAAAAAATAGTAAGTTAAATATGTATAATGGTTGGAGGACAAAATGTCACTACTAGATACCATAAGGAGAACGACAATTTTTATATAACAACTAGTACGTGGACAACACTGAGTAATTCAGAAAAGGAAACTATCAAAACATAAACTAACAGACAAACTTCATTTTTATACAAAATACATGAAAGGAATTTACAATTGAAACTTAAATACAAAAACGAATGTAGAACTGCAAAACATAGATAACAGATGATAATAAATAATAATTATGATAAGCCATAAAAGATAGTACAAATGTACCAGAATGGTTTGTAGAAGGAATTCAAATGTATTATGAGTGTAACTAAAGAATACATTTGTACAACTGAAAATCGCTCCTTTTCAATACGAAAAATTGTTAAGTTGTATTATTCGTCAAAATTAACTTATAAAATCATATTTTATAGTTTTTATGAAGTAAAAATATCAGGTAAAATGAAAAAAATGAAAGTTAAAAATTATAAATTAGAATCATTTTCTTGATCTAGTAGTCAAGGATCAAGACAGTTACTTGTGTTAACTTCGGGCATAAAATATGAACAATTCGTTTATAATATCAAAAATCTTAATTAATAAATAACGAGTAGACTCAAAATCTAAGTAAATACAACGACCCGTCACGATACACAGCAGTACGGTGAACGCCACACAACTATCTAGTTTCGTTCTGAGGCGATTCGGCCGACGGATGTCGTCCCTACTACGGCGACGCTCACGCCCTCTGTTGGTGTATACATTTAATTTTTGACTGTTTTATAAGCAGATTAAAATAGGTATTCATAATATTTCTAAAACTTATCATATAAAATCATGTTTTATAGTGTTTATGAAAAATCTGCTTAAATGAGATGTATGCAAGTTAATAATAATAAATTAGAATCATTTTCTTAATATAGTGGTCAGGTTTCAAGAGATTAACTTGAGAATTGTTTGTTTTATAAGCAGTTCAATACATATATAATTAATATACGTGAAAATTATCATATAAAATCATGTTTTATAATTTTTATGAAAAATCTGCTTAAATGAATTGTATGCAAATTAATAATAATAAATTAGAATCATTTTCTTAATATAGTGGTCCAGGTTTTAAGAGATTACCTTGAGAATTGTTTGTTTTATAAGCAGTTCAATACATATATAATTAATATACGTGAAAATTATCATATAAAATCATGTTTTATAGTTTTTATGAAGTACCTGCTTAAATGAGATGTATACAAGTTAATAATAATAAATTAGAATCCTTTTAATTATACAGTGGTCCAGGTTTCAAGAGATTAACTTGAGAATTGTGTGTTTTATAAGCAGTTCAAAACATAAATAATTAATATACGTCAAAATTATCATACAAAATCATGTTTTATAGTGTTTATGAAGAATCAGCTTACATAATATCTATAGAAGTTAATAATAATAAATTAGAATCATTTTCTTAATATAGTGGTCCAGGTTTCAAGAGATTAACTTGAGAATTGTGTGTTTTATAAGCAGTTCAAAAAATAAATATATATTATTCGTCAAAATTATCATATAAAATCATGTTTTATAGTGTTTATGAAAAATCTGCTTAAATCAAATGTATGCAAGTTAATAATAATAAATTATAATCATTTTATTAATATAGTTGTCCAGGTTTCAAGAGATTAACTTGAGAATTGTGTGTTTTAGAAGCAGTTCAAAAAATAAATATATATTATTCGTCAAAATTATCATATAAAATCATGTTTTATAGTGTTTATGAAAAATCTGCTTAAATCAAATGTATGCAAGTTAATAATAATAAATTAGAATCATTTTCTTAATATAGAGGTCCAGGTTTCAAGAGATTAACTTGAGAATTGTGTGTTTTATAAACAGTTAAAAAAATGAATTTTTAATATTCGTCAAAATTATCATACAAAATCATGTTTTATAGTGTTTATGAAGAATCAGCTTACATAATATCTATAGAAGTTAATAATAATAAATTAGAATCATTTTCTTAATATAGTGGTCCAGGTATCAAGAGATTAACTTGAGAATTGTGTGTTTTATAAGCAGTTCAAAAAATAAATATATATTATTCGTCAAAAATATCATATAAAATCATGTTTTATAGTTTTTATGAAGTACCTGCTTAAATCAAATGTATGCAAGTTAATAATAATAAATTAGAATCATTTTCTTAATATAGTGGTCCAGGTTTCAAGAGATTAACTTGAGAATTGTGTGTTTTATAAGCAGTTCAAAAAATAAATATATATTATTCGTCAAAATTATCATATAAAATCATGTTTTATAGTGTTTATGAAAAATCTGCTTAAATCAAATGTATGCAAGTTAATAATAATAAATTAGAATCATTTTCTTAATATAGTGGTCCAAGTTTTAAGAGATTACCTTGAGAATTGTTTGTTTTATAAGCAGTTCAATACATATATAATTAATATACGTGAAAATTATCATATAAAATCATGTTTTATAGTTTTTATGAAGTACCTGCTTACATAATATCTATAGAAGTTAATAATAGTAAATTAGAATCATTTTCTTAATATAGTGGTCCAGGTTTCAAGAGATTAACTTGAGAATTGTGTGTTTTATAAGCAGTTCAAAAAATAAATATATATTATTCGTCAAAAATATCATATAAAATCATGTTTTATAGTTTTTATGAAGTACCTGCTTAAATGAGATGTATGCAAGTTAATAATAATAAATTAGAATCATTTTCTTAATATAGTGGTCCAGGTTTCAAGAGATTAACTTGAGAATTGTGTGTTTTATTAGCAGTTCAAAAAATAAATATATATTATTCGTCAAAATTATCATATAAAATCATGTTTTATAGCGTTATTGAAGTATCAGCTTAAATGAAATGTATGCTAGTTAATAATGGTAAATTAGAATAATTTTCCTAATCTAATGGTCTGACTTTCATGACACTAACTTGAGAATTCACTGTTTTATAAGCAGTTAAAAATATGAATTTAAAATACGAGTCAAAATAATCATATAAAAACATGTTTTATAGTGTTTATGAAGTATCAGCTTATATGATATATATGGAAGTTGGTAATGGTAAATAAGAATCATATACTTAATCTAATGGTCTGGATTTCATGACTCTAACTTTTTGTTACACTAATATTAATTGACTATCAATTATATTCAATATCCATTACTCGTACTATGCATAAAACTATTATTATTATCAGGATCGTCCAGTCCATTTTCAACGTAGGATGTTGAAACTTTCCCATGTGGTAGAAATGGTAATTCATGTTTCAATATGTCCTGAGTATATCTGGTGTACAGCCATCTAAAAAAAAATAGTAAGTTAAATATGTATAATGGTTGGAGGACAAAATGTCACTACTAGATACCATAAGGAGAACGACAATTTTTATATAACAACTAGTACGTGGACAACACTGAGTAATTCAGAAAAGGAAACTATCAAAACATAAACTAACAGACAAACTTCATTTTTATACAAAATACATGAAAGGAATTTACAATTGAAACTTAAATACAAAAACGAATGTAGAACTGCAAAACATAGATAACAGATGATAATAAATAATAATTATGATAAGCCATAAAAGATAGTACAAATGTACCAGAATGGTTTGTAGAAGGAATTCAAATGTATTATGAGTGTAACTAAAGAATACATTTGTACAACTGAAAATCGCTCCTTTTCAATACGAAAAATTGTTAAGTTGTATTATTCGTCAAAATTAACTTATAAAATCATATTTTATAGTTTTTATGAAGTAAAAATATCAGGTAAAATGAAAAAAATGAAAGTTAAAAATTATAAATTAGAATCATTTTCTTGATCTAGTAGTCAAGGATCAAGACAGTTACTTGTGTTAACTTCGGGCATAAAATATGAACAATTCGTTTATAATATCAAAAATCTTAATTAATAAATAACGAGTAGACTCAAAATCTAAGTAAATACAACGACCCGTCACGATACACAGCAGTACGGTGAACGCCACACAACTATCTAGTTTCGTTCTGAGGCGATTCGGCCGACGGATGTCGTCCCTACTACGGCGACGCTCACGCCCTCTGTTGGTGTATACATTTAATTTTTGACTGTTTTATAAGCAGATTAAAATAGGTATTCATAATATTTCTAAAACTTATCATATAAAATCATGTTTTATAGTGTTTATGAAAAATCTGCTTAAATGAGATGTATGCAAGTTAATAATAATAAATTAGAATCATTTTCTTAATATAGTGGTCAGGTTTCAAGAGATTAACTTGAGAATTGTTTGTTTTATAAGCAGTTCAATACATATATAATTAATATACGTGAAAATTATCATATAAAATCATGTTTTATAATTTTTATGAAAAATCTGCTTAAATGAATTGTATGCAAATTAATAATAATAAATTAGAATCATTTTCTTAATATAGTGGTCCAGGTTTTAAGAGATTACCTTGAGAATTGTTTGTTTTATAAGCAGTTCAATACATATATAATTAATATACGTGAAAATTATCATATAAAATCATGTTTTATAGTTTTTATGAAGTACCTGCTTAAATGAGATGTATACAAGTTAATAATAATAAATTAGAATCCTTTTAATTATACAGTGGTCCAGGTTTCAAGAGATTAACTTGAGAATTGTGTGTTTTATAAGCAGTTCAAAACATAAATAATTAATATACGTCAAAATTATCATACAAAATCATGTTTTATAGTGTTTATGAAGAATCAGCTTACATAATATCTATAGAAGTTAATAATAATAAATTAGAATCATTTTCTTAATATAGTGGTCCAGGTTTCAAGAGATTAACTTGAGAATTGTGTGTTTTATAAGCAGTTCAAAAAATAAATATATATTATTCGTCAAAATTATCATATAAAATCATGTTTTATAGTGTTTATGAAAAATCTGCTTAAATCAAATGTATGCAAGTTAATAATAATAAATTATAATCATTTTATTAATATAGTTGTCCAGGTTTCAAGAGATTAACTTGAGAATTGTGTGTTTTAGAAGCAGTTCAAAAAATAAATATATATTATTCGTCAAAATTATCATATAAAATCATGTTTTATAGTGTTTATGAAAAATCTGCTTAAATCAAATGTATGCAAGTTAATAATAATAAATTAGAATCATTTTCTTAATATAGAGGTCCAGGTTTCAAGAGATTAACTTGAGAATTGTGTGTTTTATAAACAGTTAAAAAAATGAATTTTTAATATTCGTCAAAATTATCATACAAAATCATGTTTTATAGTGTTTATGAAGAATCAGCTTACATAATATCTATAGAAGTTAATAATAATAAATTAGAATCATTTTCTTAATATAGTGGTCCAGGTATCAAGAGATTAACTTGAGAATTGTGTGTTTTATAAGCAGTTCAAAAAATAAATATATATTATTCGTCAAAAATATCATATAAAATCATGTTTTATAGTTTTTATGAAGTACCTGCTTAAATCAAATGTATGCAAGTTAATAATAATAAATTAGAATCATTTTCTTAATATAGTGGTCCAGGTTTCAAGAGATTAACTTGAGAATTGTGTGTTTTATAAGCAGTTCAAAAAATAAATATATATTATTCGTCAAAATTATCATATAAAATCATGTTTTATAGTGTTTATGAAAAATCTGCTTAAATCAAATGTATGCAAGTTAATAATAATAAATTAGAATCATTTTCTTAATATAGTGGTCCAAGTTTTAAGAGATTACCTTGAGAATTGTTTGTTTTATAAGCAGTTCAATACATATATAATTAATATACGTGAAAATTATCATATAAAATCATGTTTTATAGTTTTTATGAAGTACCTGCTTACATAATATCTATAGAAGTTAATAATAGTAAATTAGAATCATTTTCTTAATATAGTGGTCCAGGTTTCAAGAGATTAACTTGAGAATTGTGTGTTTTATAAGCAGTTCAAAAAATAAATATATATTATTCGTCAAAAATATCATATAAAATCATGTTTTATAGTTTTTATGAAGTACCTGCTTAAATGAGATGTATGCAAGTTAATAATAATAAATTAGAATCATTTTCTTAATATAGTGGTCCAGGTTTCAAGAGATTAACTTGAGAATTGTGTGTTTTATTAGCAGTTCAAAAAATAAATATATATTATTCGTCAAAATTATCATATAAAATCATGTTTTATAGCGTTATTGAAGTATCAGCTTAAATGAAATGTATGCTAGTTAATAATGGTAAATTAGAATAATTTTCCTAATCTAATGGTCTGACTTTCATGACACTAACTTGAGAATTCACTGTTTTATAAGCAGTTAAAAATATGAATTTAAAATACGAGTCAAAATAATCATATAAAAACATGTTTTATAGTGTTTATGAAGTATCAGCTTATATGATATATATGGAAGTTGGTAATGGTAAATAAGAATCATATACTTAATCTAATGGTCTGGATTTCATGACTCTAACTTTTTGTTACACTAATATTAATTGACTATCAATTATATTCAATATCCATTACTCGTACTATGCATAAAACTATTATTATTATCAGGATCGTCCAGTCCATTTTCAACGTAGGATGTTGAAACTTTCCCATGTGGTAGAAATGGTAATTCATGTTTCAATATGTCCTGAGTATATCTGGTGTACAGCCATCTAAAAAAAAATAGTAAGTTAAATATGTATAATGGTTGGAGGACAAAATGTCACTACTAGATACCATAAGGAGAACGACAATTTTTATATAACAACTAGTACGTGGACAACACTGAGTAATTCAGAAAAGGAAACTATCAAAACATAAACTAACAGACAAACTTCATTTTTATACAAAATACATGAAAGGAATTTACAATTGAAACTTAAATACAAAAACGAATGTAGAACTGCAAAACATAGATAACAGATGATAATAAATAATAATTATGATAAGCCATAAAAGATAGTACAAATGTACCAGAATGGTTTGTAGAAGGAATTCAAATGTATTATGAGTGTAACTAAAGAATACATTTGTACAACTGAAAATCGCTCCTTTTCAATACGAAAAATTGTTAAGTTGTATTATTCGTCAAAATTAACTTATAAAATCATATTTTATAGTTTTTATGAAGTAAAAATATCAGGTAAAATGAAAAAAATGAAAGTTAAAAATTATAAATTAGAATCATTTTCTTGATCTAGTAGTCAAGGATCAAGACAGTTACTTGTGTTAACTTCGGGCATAAAATATGAACAATTCGTTTATAATATCAAAAATCTTAATTAATAAATAACGAGTAGACTCAAAATCTAAGTAAATACAACGACCCGTCACGATACACAGCAGTACGGTGAACGCCACACAACTATCTAGTTTCGTTCTGAGGCGATTCGGCCGACGGATGTCGTCCCTACTACGGCGACGCTCACGCCCTCTGTTGGTGTATACATTTAATTTTTGACTGTTTTATAAGCAGATTAAAATAGGTATTCATAATATTTCTAAAACTTATCATATAAAATCATGTTTTATAGTGTTTATGAAAAATCTGCTTAAATGAGATGTATGCAAGTTAATAATAATAAATTAGAATCATTTTCTTAATATAGTGGTCAGGTTTCAAGAGATTAACTTGAGAATTGTTTGTTTTATAAGCAGTTCAATACATATATAATTAATATACGTGAAAATTATCATATAAAATCATGTTTTATAATTTTTATGAAAAATCTGCTTAAATGAATTGTATGCAAATTAATAATAATAAATTAGAATCATTTTCTTAATATAGTGGTCCAGGTTTTAAGAGATTACCTTGAGAATTGTTTGTTTTATAAGCAGTTCAATACATATATAATTAATATACGTGAAAATTATCATATAAAATCATGTTTTATAGTTTTTATGAAGTACCTGCTTAAATGAGATGTATACAAGTTAATAATAATAAATTAGAATCCTTTTAATTATACAGTGGTCCAGGTTTCAAGAGATTAACTTGAGAATTGTGTGTTTTATAAGCAGTTCAAAACATAAATAATTAATATACGTCAAAATTATCATACAAAATCATGTTTTATAGTGTTTATGAAGAATCAGCTTACATAATATCTATAGAAGTTAATAATAATAAATTAGAATCATTTTCTTAATATAGTGGTCCAGGTTTCAAGAGATTAACTTGAGAATTGTGTGTTTTATAAGCAGTTCAAAAAATAAATATATATTATTCGTCAAAATTATCATATAAAATCATGTTTTATAGTGTTTATGAAAAATCTGCTTAAATCAAATGTATGCAAGTTAATAATAATAAATTATAATCATTTTATTAATATAGTTGTCCAGGTTTCAAGAGATTAACTTGAGAATTGTGTGTTTTAGAAGCAGTTCAAAAAATAAATATATATTATTCGTCAAAATTATCATATAAAATCATGTTTTATAGTGTTTATGAAAAATCTGCTTAAATCAAATGTATGCAAGTTAATAATAATAAATTAGAATCATTTTCTTAATATAGAGGTCCAGGTTTCAAGAGATTAACTTGAGAATTGTGTGTTTTATAAACAGTTAAAAAAATGAATTTTTAATATTCGTCAAAATTATCATACAAAATCATGTTTTATAGTGTTTATGAAGAATCAGCTTACATAATATCTATAGAAGTTAATAATAATAAATTAGAATCATTTTCTTAATATAGTGGTCCAGGTATCAAGAGATTAACTTGAGAATTGTGTGTTTTATAAGCAGTTCAAAAAATAAATATATATTATTCGTCAAAAATATCATATAAAATCATGTTTTATAGTTTTTATGAAGTACCTGCTTAAATCAAATGTATGCAAGTTAATAATAATAAATTAGAATCATTTTCTTAATATAGTGGTCCAGGTTTCAAGAGATTAACTTGAGAATTGTGTGTTTTATAAGCAGTTCAAAAAATAAATATATATTATTCGTCAAAATTATCATATAAAATCATGTTTTATAGTGTTTATGAAAAATCTGCTTAAATCAAATGTATGCAAGTTAATAATAATAAATTAGAATCATTTTCTTAATATAGTGGTCCAAGTTTTAAGAGATTACCTTGAGAATTGTTTGTTTTATAAGCAGTTCAATACATATATAATTAATATACGTGAAAATTATCATATAAAATCATGTTTTATAGTTTTTATGAAGTACCTGCTTACATAATATCTATAGAAGTTAATAATAGTAAATTAGAATCATTTTCTTAATATAGTGGTCCAGGTTTCAAGAGATTAACTTGAGAATTGTGTGTTTTATAAGCAGTTCAAAAAATAAATATATATTATTCGTCAAAAATATCATATAAAATCATGTTTTATAGTTTTTATGAAGTACCTGCTTAAATGAGATGTATGCAAGTTAATAATAATAAATTAGAATCATTTTCTTAATATAGTGGTCCAGGTTTCAAGAGATTAACTTGAGAATTGTGTGTTTTATTAGCAGTTCAAAAAATAAATATATATTATTCGTCAAAATTATCATATAAAATCATGTTTTATAGCGTTATTGAAGTATCAGCTTAAATGAAATGTATGCTAGTTAATAATGGTAAATTAGAATAATTTTCCTAATCTAATGGTCTGACTTTCATGACACTAACTTGAGAATTCACTGTTTTATAAGCAGTTAAAAATATGAATTTAAAATACGAGTCAAAATAATCATATAAAAACATGTTTTATAGTGTTTATGAAGTATCAGCTTATATGATATATATGGAAGTTGGTAATGGTAAATAAGAATCATATACTTAATCTAATGGTCTGGATTTCATGACTCTAACTTTTTGTTACACTAATATTAATTGACTATCAATTATATTCAATATCCATTACTCGTACTATGCATAAAACTATTATTATTATCAGGATCGTCCAGTCCATTTTCAACGTAGGATGTTGAAACTTTCCCATGTGGTAGAAATGGTAATTCATGTTTCAATATGTCCTGAGTATATCTGGTGTACAGCCATCTAAAAAAAAATAGTAAGTTAAATATGTATAATGGTTGGAGGACAAAATGTCACTACTAGATACCATAAGGAGAACGACAATTTTTATATAACAACTAGTACGTGGACAACACTGAGTAATTCAGAAAAGGAAACTATCAAAACATAAACTAACAGACAAACTTCATTTTTATACAAAATACATGAAAGGAATTTACAATTGAAACTTAAATACAAAAACGAATGTAGAACTGCAAAACATAGATAACAGATGATAATAAATAATAATTATGATAAGCCATAAAAGATAGTACAAATGTACCAGAATGGTTTGTAGAAGGAATTCAAATGTATTATGAGTGTAACTAAAGAATACATTTGTACAACTGAAAATCGCTCCTTTTCAATACGAAAAATTGTTAAGTTGTATTATTCGTCAAAATTAACTTATAAAATCATATTTTATAGTTTTTATGAAGTAAAAATATCAGGTAAAATGAAAAAAATGAAAGTTAAAAATTATAAATTAGAATCATTTTCTTGATCTAGTAGTCAAGGATCAAGACAGTTACTTGTGTTAACTTCGGGCATAAAATATGAACAATTCGTTTATAATATCAAAAATCTTAATTAATAAATAACGAGTAGACTCAAAATCTAAGTAAATACAACGACCCGTCACGATACACAGCAGTACGGTGAACGCCACACAACTATCTAGTTTCGTTCTGAGGCGATTCGGCCGACGGATGTCGTCCCTACTACGGCGACGCTCACGCCCTCTGTTGGTGTATACATTTAATTTTTGACTGTTTTATAAGCAGATTAAAATAGGTATTCATAATATTTCTAAAACTTATCATATAAAATCATGTTTTATAGTGTTTATGAAAAATCTGCTTAAATGAGATGTATGCAAGTTAATAATAATAAATTAGAATCATTTTCTTAATATAGTGGTCAGGTTTCAAGAGATTAACTTGAGAATTGTTTGTTTTATAAGCAGTTCAATACATATATAATTAATATACGTGAAAATTATCATATAAAATCATGTTTTATAATTTTTATGAAAAATCTGCTTAAATGAATTGTATGCAAATTAATAATAATAAATTAGAATCATTTTCTTAATATAGTGGTCCAGGTTTTAAGAGATTACCTTGAGAATTGTTTGTTTTATAAGCAGTTCAATACATATATAATTAATATACGTGAAAATTATCATATAAAATCATGTTTTATAGTTTTTATGAAGTACCTGCTTAAATGAGATGTATACAAGTTAATAATAATAAATTAGAATCCTTTTAATTATACAGTGGTCCAGGTTTCAAGAGATTAACTTGAGAATTGTGTGTTTTATAAGCAGTTCAAAACATAAATAATTAATATACGTCAAAATTATCATACAAAATCATGTTTTATAGTGTTTATGAAGAATCAGCTTACATAATATCTATAGAAGTTAATAATAATAAATTAGAATCATTTTCTTAATATAGTGGTCCAGGTTTCAAGAGATTAACTTGAGAATTGTGTGTTTTATAAGCAGTTCAAAAAATAAATATATATTATTCGTCAAAATTATCATATAAAATCATGTTTTATAGTGTTTATGAAAAATCTGCTTAAATCAAATGTATGCAAGTTAATAATAATAAATTATAATCATTTTATTAATATAGTTGTCCAGGTTTCAAGAGATTAACTTGAGAATTGTGTGTTTTAGAAGCAGTTCAAAAAATAAATATATATTATTCGTCAAAATTATCATATAAAATCATGTTTTATAGTGTTTATGAAAAATCTGCTTAAATGACATGTATGCAAGTTAATAATAATAAATTAGAATCATTTTCTTAATATAGTGGTCCAGGTTTCAAGAGATTAACTTGAGAATTGTGTGTTTTATAAGCAGTTCAAAAAATAAATATATATTATTCGTCAAAATTATCATATAAAATCATGTTTTATAGTGTTTATGAAGTACCTGCTTAAATGAGATGTATACAAGTTAATAATAATAAATTAGAATCCTTTTAATTATATAGTGGTCCAGGTTTCAAGAGATTACCTTGAGAATTGTTTGTTTAATAAGCAGTTCAATACATATATAATTAATATACGTGAAAATTATCATATAAAATCATGTTTTATAATTTTTATGAAAAATCTGCTTAAATGAATTGTATGCAAATTAATAATAATAAATTAGAATCATTTTCTTAATATAGTGGTCCAGGTTTTAAGAGATTACCTTGAGAATTGTTTGTTTTATAAGCAGTTCAATACATATATAATTAATATACGTGAAAATTATCATATAAAATCATGTTTTATAATTTTTATGAAAAATCTGCTTAAATGAATTGTATGCAAATTAATAATAATAAATTAGAATCATTTTCTTAATATAGTGGTCCAAGTTTTAAGAGATTACCTTGAGAATTGTTTGTTTTATAAGCAGTTCAATACATATATAATTAATATACGTGAAAATTATCATATAAAATCATGTTTTATAGTTTTTATGAAGTACCTGCTTACATAATATCTATAGAAGTTAATAATAGTAAATTAGAATCATTTTCTTAATATAGTGGTCCAGGTTTCAAGAGATTAACTTGAGAATTGTGTGTTTTATAAGCAGTTCAAAAAATAAATATATATTATTCGTCAAAAATATCATATAAAATCATGTTTTATAGTTTTTATGAAGTACCTGCTTAAATGAGATGTATGCAAGTTAATAATAATAAATTAGAATCATTTTCTTAATATAGTGGTCCAGGTTTCAAGAGATTAACTTGAGAATTGTGTGTTTTATTAGCAGTTCAAAAAATAAATATATATTATTCGTCAAAATTATCATATAAAATCATGTTTTATAGCGTTATTGAAGTATCAGCTTAAATGAAATGTATGCTAGTTAATAATGGTAAATTAGAATAATTTTCTTAATCTAATGGTCTGACTTTCATGACACTAACTTGAGAATTCACTGTTTTATAAGCAGTTAAAAATATGAATTTAAAATACGAGTCAAAATAATCATATAAAAACATGTTTTATAGTGTTTATGAAGTATCAGCTTATATGATATATATGGAAGTTGGTAATGGTAAATAAGAATCATATACTTAATCTAATGGTCTGGATTTCATGACTCTAACTTTTTGTTACACTAATATTAATTGACTATCAATTATATTCAATATCCATTACTCGTACTATGCATAAAACTATTATTATTATCAGGATCGTCCAGTCCATTTTCAACGTAGGATGTTGAAACTTTCCCATGTGGTAGAAATGGTAATTCATGTTTCAATATGTCCTGAGTATATCTGGTGTACAGCCATCTAAAAAAAAATAGTAAGTTAAATATGTATAATGGTTGGAGGACAAAATGTCACTACTAGATACCATAAGGAGAACGACAATTTTTATATAACAACTAGTACGTGGACAACACTGAGTAATTCAGAAAAGGAAACTATCAAAACATAAACTAACAGACAAACTTCATTTTTATACAAAATACATGAAAGGAATTTACAATTGAAACTTAAATACAAAAACGAATGTAGAACTGCAAAACATAGATAACAGATGATAATAAATAATAATTATGATAAGCCATAAAAGATAGTACAAATGTACCAGAATGGTTTGTAGAAGGAATTCAAATGTATTATGAGTGTAACTAAAGAATACATTTGTACAACTGAAAATCGCTCCTTTTCAATACGAAAAATTGTTAAGTTGTATTATTCGTCAAAATTAACTTATAAAATCATATTTTATAGTTTTTATGAAGTAAAAATATCAGGTAAAATGAAAAAAATGAAAGTTAAAAATTATAAATTAGAATCATTTTCTTGATCTAGTAGTCAAGGATCAAGACAGTTACTTGTGTTAACTTCGGGCATAAAATATGAACAATTCGTTTATAATATCAAAAATCTTAATTAATAAATAACGAGTAGACTCAAAATCTAAGTAAATACAACGACCCGTCACGATACACAGCAGTACGGTGAACGCCACACAACTATCTAGTTTCGTTCTGAGGCGATTCGGCCGACGGATGTCGTCCCTACTACGGCGACGCTCACGCCCTCTGTTGGTGTATACATTTAATTTTTGACTGTTTTATAAGCAGATTAAAATAGGTATTCATAATATTTCTAAAACTTATCATATAAAATCATGTTTTATAGTGTTTATGAAAAATCTGCTTAAATGAGATGTATGCAAGTTAATAATAATAAATTAGAATCATTTTCTTAATATAGTGGTCAGGTTTCAAGAGATTAACTTGAGAATTGTTTGTTTTATAAGCAGTTCAATACATATATAATTAATATACGTGAAAATTATCATATAAAATCATGTTTTATAATTTTTATGAAAAATCTGCTTAAATGAATTGTATGCAAATTAATAATAATAAATTAGAATCATTTTCTTAATATAGTGGTCCAGGTTTTAAGAGATTACCTTGAGAATTGTTTGTTTTATAAGCAGTTCAATACATATATAATTAATATACGTGAAAATTATCATATAAAATCATGTTTTATAGTTTTTATGAAGTACCTGCTTAAATGAGATGTATACAAGTTAATAATAATAAATTAGAATCCTTTTAATTATACAGTGGTCCAGGTTTCAAGAGATTAACTTGAGAATTGTGTGTTTTATAAGCAGTTCAAAACATAAATAATTAATATACGTCAAAATTATCATACAAAATCATGTTTTATAGTGTTTATGAAGAATCAGCTTACATAATATCTATAGAAGTTAATAATAGTAAATTAGAATCATTTTCTTAATATAGTGGTCTAGGTTTCAAGAGATTAACTTGAGAATTGTGTGTTTTATAAGCAGTTCAAGAAATAAATATATATTATTCGTCAAAATTATCATATAAAATCATGTTTTATAGTGTTTATGAAAAATCTGCTTAAATGAGATGTATGCAAGTTAATAATAATAAATTAGAATCATTTTCTTAATATAGTGGTCCAGGTATCAAGAGATTAACTTGAGAATTGTGTGTTTTATAAGCAGTTCAAAAAATAAATATATATTATTCGTCAAAATTATCATATAAAATCATGTTTTATAGTGTTTATGAAAAATCTGCTTAAATCAAATGTATGCAAGTTAATAATAATAAATTATAATCATTTTATTAATATAGTTGTCCAGGTTTCAAGAGATTAACTTGAGAATTGTGTGTTTTAGAAGCAGTTCAAAAAATAAATATATATTATTCGTCAAAATTATCATATAAAATCATGTTTTATAGTGTTTATGAAAAATCTGCTTAAATGACATGTATGCAAGTTAATAATAATAAATTAGAATCATTTTCTTAATATAGTGGTCCAGGTTTCAAGAGATTAACTTGAGAATTGTGTGTTTTATAAGCAGTTCAAAAAATAAATATATATTATTCGTCAAAATTATCATATAAAATCATGTTTTATAGTGTTTATGAAGTACCTGCTTAAATGAGATGTATACAAGTTAATAATAATAAATTAGAATCCTTTTAATTATATAGTGGTCCAGGTTTCAAGAGATTACCTTGAGAATTGTTTGTTTAATAAGCAGTTCAATACATATATAATTAATATACGTGAAAATTATCATATAAAATCATGTTTTATAATTTTTATGAAAAATCTGCTTAAATGAATTGTATGCAAATTAATAATAATAAATTAGAATCATTTTCTTAATATAGTGGTCCAGGTTTTAAGAGATTACCTTGAGAATTGTTTGTTTTATAAGCAGTTCAATACATATATAATTAATATACGTGAAAATTATCATATAAAATCATGTTTTATAATTTTTATGAAAAATCTGCTTAAATGAATTGTATGCAAATTAATAATAATAAATTAGAATCATTTTCTTAATATAGTGGTCCAAGTTTTAAGAGATTACCTTGAGAATTGTTTGTTTTATAAGCAGTTCAATACATATATAATTAATATACGTGAAAATTATCATATAAAATCATGTTTTATAGTTTTTATGAAGTACCTGCTTACATAATATCTATAGAAGTTAATAATAGTAAATTAGAATCATTTTCTTAATATAGTGGTCCAGGTTTCAAGAGATTAACTTGAGAATTGTGTGTTTTATAAGCAGTTCAAAAAATAAATATATATTATTCGTCAAAAATATCATATAAAATCATGTTTTATAGTTTTTATGAAGTACCTGCTTAAATGAGATGTATGCAAGTTAATAATAATAAATTAGAATCATTTTCTTAATATAGTGGTCCAGGTTTCAAGAGATTAACTTGAGAATTGTGTGTTTTATTAGCAGTTCAAAAAATAAATATATATTATTCGTCAAAATTATCATATAAAATCATGTTTTATAGCGTTATTGAAGTATCAGCTTAAATGAAATGTATGCTAGTTAATAATGGTAAATTAGAATAATTTTCTTAATCTAATGGTCTGACTTTCATGACACTAACTTGAGAATTCACTGTTTTATAAGCAGTTAAAAATATGAATTTAAAATACGAGTCAAAATAATCATATAAAAACATGTTTTATAGTGTTTATGAAGTATCAGCTTATATGATATATATGGAAGTTGGTAATGGTAAATAAGAATCATATACTTAATCTAATGGTCTGGATTTCATGACTCTAACTTTTTGTTACACTAATATTAATTGACTATCAATTATATTCAATATCCATTACTCGTACTATGCATAAAACTATTATTATTATCAGGATCGTCCAGTCCATTTTCAACGTAGGATGTTGAAACTTTCCCATGTGGTAGAAATGGTAATTCATGTTTCAATATGTCCTGAGTATATCTGGTGTACAGCCATCTAAAAAAAAATAGTAAGTTAAATATGTATAATGGTTGGAGGACAAAATGTCACTACTAGATACCATAAGGAGAACGACAATTTTTATATAACAACTAGTACGTGGACAACACTGAGTAATTCAGAAAAGGAAACTATCAAAACATAAACTAACAGACAAACTTCATTTTTATACAAAATACATGAAAGGAATTTACAATTGAAACTTAAATACAAAAACGAATGTAGAACTGCAAAACATAGATAACAGATGATAATAAATAATAATTATGATAAGCCATAAAAGATAGTACAAATGTACCAGAATGGTTTGTAGAAGGAATTCAAATGTATTATGAGTGTAACTAAAGAATACATTTGTACAACTGAAAATCGCTCCTTTTCAATACGAAAAATTGTTAAGTTGTATTATTCGTCAAAATTAACTTATAAAATCATATTTTATAGTTTTTATGAAGTAAAAATATCAGGTAAAATGAAAAAAATGAAAGTTAAAAATTATAAATTAGAATCATTTTCTTGATCTAGTAGTCAAGGATCAAGACAGTTACTTGTGTTAACTTCGGGCATAAAATATGAACAATTCGTTTATAATATCAAAAATCTTAATTAATAAATAACGAGTAGACTCAAAATCTAAGTAAATACAACGACCCGTCACGATACACAGCAGTACGGTGAACGCCACACAACTATCTAGTTTCGTTCTGAGGCGATTCGGCCGACGGATGTCGTCCCTACTACGGCGACGCTCACGCCCTCTGTTGGTGTATACATTTAATTTTTGACTGTTTTATAAGCAGATTAAAATAGGTATTCATAATATTTCTAAAACTTATCATATAAAATCATGTTTTATAGTGTTTATGAAAAATCTGCTTAAATGAGATGTATGCAAGTTAATAATAATAAATTAGAATCATTTTCTTAATATAGTGGTCAGGTTTCAAGAGATTAACTTGAGAATTGTTTGTTTTATAAGCAGTTCAATACATATATAATTAATATACGTGAAAATTATCATATAAAATCATGTTTTATAATTTTTATGAAAAATCTGCTTAAATTAATTGTATGCAAATTAATAATAATAAATTAGAATCATTTTCTTAATATAGTGGTCCAGGTTTTAAGAGATTACCTTGAGAATTGTTTGTTTTATAAGCAGTTCAATACATATATAATTAATATACGTGAAAATTATCATATAAAATCATGTTTTATAGTTTTTATGAAGTACCTGCTTAAATGAGATGTATACAAGTTAATAATAATAAATTAGAATCCTTTTAATTATACAGTGGTCCAGGTTTCAAGAGATTAACTTGAGAATTGTGTGTTTTATAAGCAGTTCAAAACATAAATAATTAATATACGTCAAAATTATCATACAAAATCATGTTTTATAGTGTTTATGAAGAATCAGCTTACATAATATCTATAGAAGTTAATAATAGTAAATTAGAATCATTTTCTTAATATAGTGGTCTAGGTTTCAAGAGATTAACTTGAGAATTGTGTGTTTTATAAGCAGTTCAAGAAATAAATATATATTATTCGTCAAAATTATCATATAAAATCATGTTTTATGGTGTTTATGAAAAATCTGCTTAAATGAGATGTATGCAAGTTAATAATAATAAATTAGAATCATTTTCTTAATATAGTGGTCCAGGTATCAAGAGATTAACTTGAGAATTGTGTGTTTTATAAGCAGTTCAAAAAATAAATATATATTATTCGTCAAAATTATCATATAAAATCATGTTTTATAGTGTTTATGAAAAATCTGCTTAAATCAAATGTATGCAAGTTAATAATAATAAATTATAATCATTTTATTAATATAGTTGTCCAGGTTTCAAGGGATTAACTTGAGAATTGTGTGTTTTAGAAGCAGTTCAAAAAATAAATATATATTATTCGTCAAAATTATCATATAAAATCATGTTTTATAGTGTTTATGAAAAATCTGCTTAAATGACATGTATGCAAGTTAATAATAATAAATTAGAATCATTTTCTTAATATAGTGGTCCAGGTTTCAAGAGATTAACTTGAGAATTGTGTGTTTTATAAGCAGTTCAAAAAATAAATATATATTATTCGTCAAAATTATCATATAAAATCATGTTTTATAGTGTTTATGAAAAATCTGCTTAAATCAAATGTATGCAAGTTAATAATAATAAATTAGAATCATTTTCTTAATATAGTGGTCCAGGTTTCAAGAGATTAACTTGAGAATTGTGTGTTTTATAAGCAGTTCAAAAAATAAATATATATTATTCGTCAAAAATATCATATAAAATCATGTTTTATAGTGTTTATGAAAAATCTGCTTAAATGAGATGTATGCAAGTTAATAATAATAAATTAGAATCATTTTCTTAATATAGTGGTCAGGTTTCAAGAGATTAACTTGAGAATTGTTTGTTTTATAAGCAGTTCAATACATATATAATTAATATACGTGAAAATTATCATATAAAATCATGTTTTATAATTTTTATGAAAAATCTGCTTAAATTAATTGTATGCAAATTAATAATAATAAATTAGAATCATTTTCTTAATATAGTGGTCCAGGTTTTAAGAGATTACCTTGAGAATTGTTTGTTTTATAAGCAGTTCAATACATATATAATTAATATACGTGAAAATTATCATATAAAATCATGTTTTATAGTTTTTATGAAGTACCTGCTTAAATGAGATGTATACAAGTTAATAATAATAAATTAGAATCCTTTTAATTATACAGTGGTCCAGGTTTCAAGAGATTAACTTGAGAATTGTGTGTTTTATAAGCAGTTCAAAAAATAAATATATATTATTCGTCAAAATTATCATATAAAATCATGTTTTATAGTGTTTATGAAAAATCTGCTTAAATCAAATGTATGCAAGTTAATAATAATAAATTATAATCATTTTATTAATATAGTTGTCCAGGTTTCAAGAGATTAACTTGAGAATTGTGTGTTTTAGAAGCAGTTCAAAAAATAAATATATATTATTCGTCAAAATTATCATATAAAATCATGTTTTATAGTGTTTATGAAAAATCTGCTTAAATGACATGTATGCAAGTTAATAATAATAAATTAGAATCATTTTCTTAATATAGTGGTCCAGGTTTCAAGAGATTAACTTGAGAATTGTGTGTTTTATAAGCAGTTCAAAAAATAAATATATATTATTCGTCAAAATTATCATATAAAATCATGTTTTATAGTGTTTATGAAGTACCTGCTTAAATGAGATGTATACAAGTTAATAATAATAAATTAGAATCCTTTTAATTATATAGTGGTCCAGGTTTCAAGAGATTACCTTGAGAATTGTTTGTTTAATAAGCAGTTCAATACATATATAATTAATATACGTGAAAATTATCATATAAAATCATGTTTTATAATTTTTATGAAAAATCTGCTTAAATGAATTGTATGCAAATTAATAATAATAAATTAGAATCATTTTCTTAATATAGTGGTCCAGGTTTTAAGAGATTACCTTGAGAATTGTTTGTTTTATAAGCAGTTCAATACATATATAATTAATATACGTGAAAATTATCATATAAAATCATGTTTTATAGTTTTTATGAAGTACCTGCTTACATAATATCTATAGAAGTTAATAATAGTAAATTAGAATCATTTTCTTAATATAGTGGTCCAGGTTTCAAGAGATTAACTTGAGAATTGTGTGTTTTATAAGCAGTTCAAAAAATAAATATATATTATTCGTCAAAAATATCATATAAAATCATGTTTTATAGTTTTTATGAAGTACCTGCTTAAATGAGATGTATGCAAGTTAATAATAATAAATTAGAATCATTTTCTTAATATAGTGGTCCAGGTTTCAAGAGATTAACTTGAGAATTGTGTGTTTTATTAGCAGTTCAAAAAATAAATATATATTATTCGTCAAAATTATCATATAAAATCATGTTTTATAGCGTTATTGAAGTATCAGCTTAAATGAAATGTATGCTAGTTAATAATGGTAAATTAGAATAATTTTCTTAATCTAATGGTCTGACTTTCATGACACTAACTTGAGAATTCACTGTTTTATAAGCAGTTAAAAATATGAATTTAAAATACGAGTCAAAATAATCATATAAAAACATGTTTTATAGTGTTTATGAAGTATCAGCTTATATGATATATATGGAAGTTGGTAATGGTAAATAAGAATCATATACTTAATCTAATGGTCTGGATTTCATGACTCTAACTTTTTGTTACACTAATATTAATTGACTATCAATTATATTCAATATCCATTACTCGTACTATGCATAAAACTATTATTATTATCAGGATCGTCCAGTCCATTTTCAACGTAGGATGTTGAAACTTTCCCATGTGGTAGAAATGGTAATTCATGTTTCAATATGTCCTGAGTATATCTGGTGTACAGCCATCTAAAAAAAAATAGTAAGTTAAATATGTATAATGGTTGGAGGACAAAATGTCACTACTAGATACCATAAGGAGAACGACAATTTTTATATAACAACTAGTACGTGGACAACACTGAGTAATTCAGAAAAGGAAACTATCAAAACATAAACTAACAGACAAACTTCATTTTTATACAAAATACATGAAAGGAATTTACAATTGAAACTTAAATACAAAAACGAATGTAGAACTGCAAAACATAGATAACAGATGATAATAAATAATAATTATGATAAGCCATAAAAGATAGTACAAATGTACCAGAATGGTTTGTAGAAGGAATTCAAATGTATTATGAGTGTAACTAAAGAATACATTTGTACAACTGAAAATCGCTCCTTTTCAATACGAAAAATTGTTAAGTTGTATTATTCGTCAAAATTAACTTATAAAATCATATTTTATAGTTTTTATGAAGTAAAAATATCAGGTAAAATGAAAAAAATGAAAGTTAAAAATTATAAATTAGAATCATTTTCTTGATCTAGTAGTCAAGGATCAAGACAGTTACTTGTGTTAACTTCGGGCATAAAATATGAACAATTCGTTTATAATATCAAAAATCTTAATTAATAAATAACGAGTAGACTCAAAATCTAAGTAAATACAACGACCCGTCACGATACACAGCAGTACGGTGAACGCCACACAACTATCTAGTTTCGTTCTGAGGCGATTCGGCCGACGGATGTCGTCCCTACTACGGCGACGCTCACGCCCTCTGTTGGTGTATACATTTAATTTTTGACTGTTTTATAAGCAGATTAAAATAGGTATTCATAATATTTCTAAAACTTATCATATAAAATCATGTTTTATAGTGTTTATGAAAAATCTGCTTAAATGAGATGTATGCAAGTTAATAATAATAAATTAGAATCATTTTCTTAATATAGTGGTCAGGTTTCAAGAGATTAACTTGAGAATTGTTTGTTTTATAAGCAGTTCAATACATATATAATTAATATACGTGAAAATTATCATATAAAATCATGTTTTATAATTTTTATGAAAAATCTGCTTAAATTAATTGTATGCAAATTAATAATAATAAATTAGAATCATTTTCTTAATATAGTGGTCCAGGTTTTAAGAGATTACCTTGAGAATTGTTTGTTTTATAAGCAGTTCAATACATATATAATTAATATACGTGAAAATTATCATATAAAATCATGTTTTATAGTTTTTATGAAGTACCTGCTTAAATGAGATGTATACAAGTTAATAATAATAAATTAGAATCCTTTTAATTATACAGTGGTCCAGGTTTCAAGAGATTAACTTGAGAATTGTGTGTTTTATAAGCAGTTCAAAAAATAAATATATATTATTCGTCAAAATTATCATATAAAATCATGTTTTATAGTGTTTATGAAAAATCTGCTTAAATGAGATGTATGCAAGTTAATAATAATAAATTAGAATCATTTTCTTAATATAGTGGTCCAGGTATCAAGAGATTAACTTGAGAATTGTGTGTTTTATAAGCAGTTCAAAAAATAAATATATATTATTCGTCAAAATTATCATATAAAATCATGTTTTATAGTGTTTATGAAAAATCTGCTTAAATCAAATGTATGCAAGTTAATAATAATAAATTATAATCATTTTATTAATATAGTTGTCCAGGTTTCAAGAGATTAACTTGAGAATTGTGTGTTTTAGAAGCAGTTCAAAAAATAAATATATATTATTCGTCAAAATTATCATATAAAATCATGTTTTATAGTGTTTATGAAAAATCTGCTTAAATGACATGTATGCAAGTTAATAATAATAAATTAGAATCATTTTCTTAATATAGTGGTCCAGGTTTCAAGAGATTAACTTGAGAATTGTGTGTTTTATAAGCAGTTCAAAAAATAAATATATATTATTCGTCAAAATTATCATATAAAATCATGTTTTATAGTGTTTATGAAGTACCTGCTTAAATGAGATGTATACAAGTTAATAATAATAAATTAGAATCCTTTTAATTATATAGTGGTCCAGGTTTCAAGAGATTACCTTGAGAATTGTTTGTTTAATAAGCAGTTCAATACATATATAATTAATATACGTGAAAATTATCATATAAAATCATGTTTTATAATTTTTATGAAAAATCTGCTTAAATGAATTGTATGCAAATTAATAATAATAAATTAGAATCATTTTCTTAATATAGTGGTCCAGGTTTTAAGAGATTACCTTGAGAATTGTTTGTTTTATAAGCAGTTCAATACATATATAATTAATATACGTGAAAATTATCATATAAAATCATGTTTTATAATTTTTATGAAAAATCTGCTTAAATGAATTGTATGCAAATTAATAATAATAAATTAGAATCATTTTCTTAATATAGTGGTCCAAGTTTTAAGAGATTACCTTGAGAATTGTTTGTTTTATAAGCAGTTCAATACATATATAATTAATATACGTGAAAATTATCATATAAAATCATGTTTTATAGTTTTTATGAAGTACCTGCTTACATAATATCTATAGAAGTTAATAATAGTAAATTAGAATCATTTTCTTAATATAGTGGTCCAGGTTTCAAGAGATTAACTTGAGAATTGTGTGTTTTATAAGCAGTTCAAAAAATAAATATATATTATTCGTCAAAAATATCATATAAAATCATGTTTTATAGTTTTTATGAAGTACCTGCTTAAATGAGATGTATGCAAGTTAATAATAATAAATTAGAATCATTTTCTTAATATAGTGGTCCAGGTTTCAAGAGATTAACTTGAGAATTGTGTGTTTTATTAGCAGTTCAAAAAATAAATATATATTATTCGTCAAAATTATCATATAAAATCATGTTTTATAGCGTTATTGAAGTATCAGCTTAAATGAAATGTATGCTAGTTAATAATGGTAAATTAGAATAATTTTCTTAATCTAATGGTCTGACTTTCATGACACTAACTTGAGAATTCACTGTTTTATAAGCAGTTAAAAATATGAATTTAAAATACGAGTCAAAATAATCATATAAAAACATGTTTTATAGTGTTTATGAAGTATCAGCTTATATGATATATATGGAAGTTGGTAATGGTAAATAAGAATCATATACTTAATCTAATGGTCTGGATTTCATGACTCTAACTTTTTGTTACACTAATATTAATTGACTATCAATTATATTCAATATCCATTACTCGTACTATGCATAAAACTATTATTATTATCAGGATCGTCCAGTCCATTTTCAACGTAGGATGTTGAAACTTTCCCATGTGGTAGAAATGGTAATTCATGTTTCAATATGTCCTGAGTATATCTGGTGTACAGCCATCTAAAAAAAAATAGTAAGTTAAATATGTATAATGGTTGGAGGACAAAATGTCACTACTAGATACCATAAGGAGAACGACAATTTTTATATAACAACTAGTACGTGGACAACACTGAGTAATTCAGAAAAGGAAACTATCAAAACATAAACTAACAGACAAACTTCATTTTTATACAAAATACATGAAAGGAATTTACAATTGAAACTTAAATACAAAAACGAATGTAGAACTGCAAAACATAGATAACAGATGATAATAAATAATAATTATGATAAGCCATAAAAGATAGTACAAATGTACCAGAATGGTTTGTAGAAGGAATTCAAATGTATTATGAGTGTAACTAAAGAATACATTTGTACAACTGAAAATCGCTCCTTTTCAATACGAAAAATTGTTAAGTTGTATTATTCGTCAAAATTAACTTATAAAATCATATTTTATAGTTTTTATGAAGTAAAAATATCAGGTAAAATGAAAAAAATGAAAGTTAAAAATTATAAATTAGAATCATTTTCTTGATCTAGTAGTCAAGGATCAAGACAGTTACTTGTGTTAACTTCGGGCATAAAATATGAACAATTCGTTTATAATATCAAAAATCTTAATTAATAAATAACGAGTAGACTCAAAATCTAAGTAAATACAACGACCCGTCACGATACACAGCAGTACGGTGAACGCCACACAACTATCTAGTTTCGTTCTGAGGCGATTCGGCCGACGGATGTCGTCCCTACTACGGCGACGCTCACGCCCTCTGTTGGTGTATACATTTAATTTTTGACTGTTTTATAAGCAGATTAAAATAGGTATTCATAATATTTCTAAAACTTATCATATAAAATCATGTTTTATAGTGTTTATGAAAAATCTGCTTAAATGAGATGTATGCAAGTTAATAATAATAAATTAGAATCATTTTCTTAATATAGTGGTCAGGTTTCAAGAGATTAACTTGAGAATTGTTTGTTTTATAAGCAGTTCAATACATATATAATTAATATACGTGAAAATTATCATATAAAATCATGTTTTATAATTTTTATGAAAAATCTGCTTAAATGAATTGTATGCAAATTAATAATAATAAATTAGAATCATTTTCTTAATATAGTGGTCCAGGTTTTAAGAGATTACCTTGAGAATTGTTTGTTTTATAAGCAGTTCAATACATATATAATTAATATACGTGAAAATTATCATATAAAATCATGTTTTATAGTTTTTATGAAGTACCTGCTTAAATGAGATGTATACAAGTTAATAATAATAAATTAGAATCCTTTTAATTATACAGTGGTCCAGGTTTCAAGAGATTAACTTGAGAATTGTGTGTTTTATAAGCAGTTCAAAACATAAATAATTAATATACGTCAAAATTATCATACAAAATCATGTTTTATAGTGTTTATGAAGAATCAGCTTACATAATATCTATAGAAGTTAATAATAGTAAATTAGAATCATTTTCTTAATATAGTGGTCTAGGTTTCAAGAGATTAACTTGAGAATTGTGTGTTTTATAAGCAGTTCAAGAAATAAATATATATTATTCGTCAAAATTATCATATAAAATCATGTTTTATAGTGTTTATGAAAAATCTGCTTAAATGAGATGTATGCAAGTTAATAATAATAAATTAGAATCATTTTCTTAATATAGTGGTCCAGGTATCAAGAGATTAACTTGAGAATTGTGTGTTTTATAAGCAGTTCAAAAAATAAATATATATTATTCGTCAAAATTATCATATAAAATCATGTTTTATAGTGTTTATGAAAAATCTGCTTAAATCAAATGTATGCAAGTTAATAATAATAAATTATAATCATTTTATTAATATAGTTGTCCAGGTTTCAAGAGATTAACTTGAGAATTGTGTGTTTTAGAAGCAGTTCAAAAAATAAATATATATTATTCGTCAAAATTATCATATAAAATCATGTTTTATAGTGTTTATGAAAAATCTGCTTAAATGACATGTATGCAAGTTAATAATAATAAATTAGAATCATTTTCTTAATATAGTGGTCCAGGTTTCAAGAGATTAACTTGAGAATTGTGTGTTTTATAAGCAGTTCAAAAAATAAATATATATTATTCGTCAAAATTATCATATAAAATCATGTTTTATAGTGTTTATGAAGTACCTGCTTAAATGAGATGTATACAAGTTAATAATAATAAATTAGAATCCTTTTAATTATATAGTGGTCCAGGTTTCAAGAGATTACCTTGAGAATTGTTTGTTTAATAAGCAGTTCAATACATATATAATTAATATACGTGAAAATTATCATATAAAATCATGTTTTATAATTTTTATGAAAAATCTGCTTAAATGAATTGTATGCAAATTAATAATAATAAATTAGAATCATTTTCTTAATATAGTGGTCCAGGTTTTAAGAGATTACCTTGAGAATTGTTTGTTTTATAAGCAGTTCAATACATATATAATTAATATACGTGAAAATTATCATATAAAATCATGTTTTATAATTTTTATGAAAAATCTGCTTAAATGAATTGTATGCAAATTAATAATAATAAATTAGAATCATTTTCTTAATATAGTGGTCCAAGTTTTAAGAGATTACCTTGAGAATTGTTTGTTTTATAAGCAGTTCAATACATATATAATTAATATACGTGAAAATTATCATATAAAATCATGTTTTATAGTTTTTATGAAGTACCTGCTTACATAATATCTATAGAAGTTAATAATAGTAAATTAGAATCATTTTCTTAATATAGTGGTCCAGGTTTCAAGAGATTAACTTGAGAATTGTGTGTTTTATAAGCAGTTCAAAAAATAAATATATATTATTCGTCAAAAATATCATATAAAATCATGTTTTATAGTTTTTATGAAGTACCTGCTTAAATGAGATGTATGCAAGTTAATAATAATAAATTAGAATCATTTTCTTAATATAGTGGTCCAGGTTTCAAGAGATTAACTTGAGAATTGTGTGTTTTATTAGCAGTTCAAAAAATAAATATATATTATTCGTCAAAATTATCATATAAAATCATGTTTTATAGCGTTATTGAAGTATCAGCTTAAATGAAATGTATGCTAGTTAATAATGGTAAATTAGAATAATTTTCTTAATCTAATGGTCTGACTTTCATGACACTAACTTGAGAATTCACTGTTTTATAAGCAGTTAAAAATATGAATTTAAAATACGAGTCAAAATAATCATATAAAAACATGTTTTATAGTGTTTATGAAGTATCAGCTTATATGATATATATGGAAGTTGGTAATGGTAAATAAGAATCATATACTTAATCTAATGGTCTGGATTTCATGACTCTAACTTTTTGTTACACTAATATTAATTGACTATCAATTATATTCAATATCCATTACTCGTACTATGCATAAAACTATTATTATTATCAGGATCGTCCAGTCCATTTTCAACGTAGGATGTTGAAACTTTCCCATGTGGTAGAAATGGTAATTCATGTTTCAATATGTCCTGAGTATATCTGGTGTACAGCCATCTAAAAAAAAATAGTAAGTTAAATATGTATAATGGTTGGAGGACAAAATGTCACTACTAGATACCATAAGGAGAACGACAATTTTTATATAACAACTAGTACGTGGACAACACTGAGTAATTCAGAAAAGGAAACTATCAAAACATAAACTAACAGACAAACTTCATTTTTATACAAAATACATGAAAGGAATTTACAATTGAAACTTAAATACAAAAACGAATGTAGAACTGCAAAACATAGATAACAGATGATAATAAATAATAATTATGATAAGCCATAAAAGATAGTACAAATGTACCAGAATGGTTTGTAGAAGGAATTCAAATGTATTATGAGTGTAACTAAAGAATACATTTGTACAACTGAAAATCGCTCCTTTTCAATACGAAAAATTGTTAAGTTGTATTATTCGTCAAAATTAACTTATAAAATCATATTTTATAGTTTTTATGAAGTAAAAATATCAGGTAAAATGAAAAAAATGAAAGTTAAAAATTATAAATTAGAATCATTTTCTTGATCTAGTAGTCAAGGATCAAGACAGTTACTTGTGTTAACTTCGGGCATAAAATATGAACAATTCGTTTATAATATCAAAAATCTTAATTAATAAATAACGAGTAGACTCAAAATCTAAGTAAATACAACGACCCGTCACGATACACAGCAGTACGGTGAACGCCACACAACTATCTAGTTTCGTTCTGAGGCGATTCGGCCGACGGATGTCGTCCCTACTACGGCGACGCTCACGCCCTCTGTTGGTGTATACATTTAATTTTTGACTGTTTTATAAGCAGATTAAAATAGGTATTCATAATATTTCTAAAACTTATCATATAAAATCATGTTTTATAGTGTTTATGAAAAATCTGCTTAAATGAGATGTATGCAAGTTAATAATAATAAATTAGAATCATTTTCTTAATATAGTGGTCAGGTTTCAAGAGATTAACTTGAGAATTGTTTGTTTTATAAGCAGTTCAATACATATATAATTAATATACGTGAAAATTATCATATAAAATCATGTTTTATAATTTTTATGAAAAATCTGCTTAAATTAATTGTATGCAAATTAATAATAATAAATTAGAATCATTTTCTTAATATAGTGGTCCAGGTTTTAAGAGATTACCTTGAGAATTGTTTGTTTTATAAGCAGTTCAATACATATATAATTAATATACGTGAAAATTATCATATAAAATCATGTTTTATAGTTTTTATGAAGTACCTGCTTAAATGAGATGTATACAAGTTAATAATAATAAATTAGAATCCTTTTAATTATACAGTGGTCCAGGTTTCAAGAGATTAACTTGAGAATTGTGTGTTTTATAAGCAGTTCAAAACATAAATAATTAATATACGTCAAAATTATCATACAAAATCATGTTTTATAGTGTTTATGAAGAATCAGCTTACATAATATCTATAGAAGTTAATAATAGTAAATTAGAATCATTTTCTTAATATAGTGGTCTAGGTTTCAAGAGATTAACTTGAGAATTGTGTGTTTTATAAGCAGTTCAAGAAATAAATATATATTATTCGTCAAAATTATCATATAAAATCATGTTTTATGGTGTTTATGAAAAATCTGCTTAAATGAGATGTATGCAAGTTAATAATAATAAATTAGAATCATTTTCTTAATATAGTGGTCCAGGTATCAAGAGATTAACTTGAGAATTGTGTGTTTTATAAGCAGTTCAAAAAATAAATATATATTATTCGTCAAAATTATCATATAAAATCATGTTTTATAGTGTTTATGAAAAATCTGCTTAAATCAAATGTATGCAAGTTAATAATAATAAATTATAATCATTTTATTAATATAGTTGTCCAGGTTTCAAGGGATTAACTTGAGAATTGTGTGTTTTAGAAGCAGTTCAAAAAATAAATATATATTATTCGTCAAAATTATCATATAAAATCATGTTTTATAGTGTTTATGAAAAATCTGCTTAAATGACATGTATGCAAGTTAATAATAATAAATTAGAATCATTTTCTTAATATAGTGGTCCAGGTTTCAAGAGATTAACTTGAGAATTGTGTGTTTTATAAGCAGTTCAAAAAATAAATATATATTATTCGTCAAAATTATCATATAAAATCATGTTTTATAGTGTTTATGAAAAATCTGCTTAAATCAAATGTATGCAAGTTAATAATAATAAATTAGAATCATTTTCTTAATATAGTGGTCCAGGTTTCAAGAGATTAACTTGAGAATTGTGTGTTTTATAAGCAGTTCAAAAAATAAATATATATTATTCGTCAAAAATATCATATAAAATCATGTTTTATAGTGTTTATGAAAAATCTGCTTAAATGAGATGTATGCAAGTTAATAATAATAAATTAGAATCATTTTCTTAATATAGTGGTCAGGTTTCAAGAGATTAACTTGAGAATTGTTTGTTTTATAAGCAGTTCAATACATATATAATTAATATACGTGAAAATTATCATATAAAATCATGTTTTATAATTTTTATGAAAAATCTGCTTAAATGAATTGTATGCAAATTAATAATAATAAATTAGAATCATTTTCTTAATATAGTGGTCCAGGTTTTAAGAGATTACCTTGAGAATTGTTTGTTTTATAAGCAGTTCAATACATATATAATTAATATACGTGAAAATTATCATATAAAATCATGTTTTATAGTTTTTATGAAGTACCTGCTTAAATGAGATGTATACAAGTTAATAATAATAAATTAGAATCCTTTTAATTATACAGTGGTCCAGGTTTCAAGAGATTAACTTGAGAATTGTGTGTTTTATAAGCAGTTCAAAACATAAATAATTAATATACGTCAAAATTATCATACAAAATCATGTTTTATAGTGTTTATGAAGAATCAGCTTACATAATATCTATAGAAGTTAATAATAGTAAATTAGAATCATTTTCTTAATATAGTGGTCTAGGTTTCAAGAGATTAACTTGAGAATTGTGTGTTTTATAAGCAGTTCAAGAAATAAATATATATTATTCGTCAAAATTATCATATAAAATCATGTTTTATGGTGTTTATGAAAAATCTGCTTAAATGAGATGTATGCAAGTTAATAATAATAAATTAGAATCATTTTCTTAATATAGTGGTCCAGGTATCAAGAGATTAACTTGAGAATTGTGTGTTTTATAAGCAGTTCAAAAAATAAATATATATTATTCGTCAAAATTATCATATAAAATCATGTTTTATAGTGTTTATGAAAAATCTGCTTAAATCAAATGTATGCAAGTTAATAATAATAAATTATAATCATTTTATTAATATAGTTGTCCAGGTTTCAAGGGATTAACTTGAGAATTGTGTGTTTTAGAAGCAGTTCAAAAAATAAATATATATTATTCGTCAAAATTATCATATAAAATCATGTTTTATAGTGTTTATGAAAAATCTGCTTAAATGACATGTATGCAAGTTAATAATAATAAATTAGAATCATTTTCTTAATATAGTGGTCCAGGTTTCAAGAGATTAACTTGAGAATTGTGTGTTTTATAAGCAGTTCAAAAAATAAATATATATTATTCGTCAAAATTATCATATAAAATCATGTTTTATAGTGTTTATGAAAAATCTGCTTAAATCAAATGTATGCAAGTTAATAATAATAAATTAGAATCATTTTCTTAATATAGTGGTCCAGGTTTCAAGAGATTAACTTGAGAATTGTGTGTTTTATAAGCAGTTCAAAAAATAAATATATATTATTCGTCAAAAATATCATATAAAATCATGTTTTATAGTGTTTATGAAAAATCTGCTTAAATGAGATGTATGCAAGTTAATAATAATAAATTAGAATCATTTTCTTAATATAGTGGTCAGGTTTCAAGAGATTAACTTGAGAATTGTTTGTTTTATAAGCAGTTCAATACATATATAATTAATATACGTGAAAATTATCATATAAAATCATGTTTTATAATTTTTATGAAAAATCTGCTTAAATGAATTGTATGCAAATTAATAATAATAAATTAGAATCATTTTCTTAATATAGTGGTCCAAGTTTCAAGAGATTACCTTGAGAATTGTGTGTTTTATTAGCAGTTCAAAAAATAAATATATATTATTCGTCAAAATTATCATATAAAATCATGTTTTATAGCGTTATTGAAGTATCAGCTTAAATGAAATGTATGCTAGTTAATAATGGTAAATTAGAATAATTTTCTTAATCTAATGGTCTGACTTTCATGACACTAACTTGAGAATTCACTGTTTTATAAGCAGTTAAAAATATGAATTTAAAATACGAGTCAAAATAATCATATAAAAACATGTTTTATAGTGTTTATGAAGTATCAGCTTATATGATATATATGGAAGTTGGTAATGGTAAATAAGAATCATATACTTAATCTAATGGTCTGGATTTCATGACTCTAACTTTTTGTTACACTAATATTAATTGACTATCAATTATATTCAATATCCATTACTCGTACTATGCATAAAACTATTATTATTATCAGGATCGTCCAGTCCATTTTCAACGTAGGATGTTGAAACTTTCCCATGTGGTAGAAATGGTAATTCATGTTTCAATATGTCCTGAGTATATCTGGTGTACAGCCATCTAAAAAAAAATAGTAAGTTAAATATGTATAATGGTTGGAGGACAAAATGTCACTACTAGATACCATAAGGAGAACGACAATTTTTATATAACAACTAGTACGTGGACAACACTGAGTAATTCAGAAAAGGAAACTATCAAAACATAAACTAACAGACAAACTTCATTTTTATACAAAATACATGAAAGGAATTTACAATTGAAACTTAAATACAAAAACGAATGTAGAACTGCAAAACATAGATAACAGATGATAATAAATAATAATTATGATAAGCCATAAAAGATAGTACAAATGTACCAGAATGGTTTGTAGAAGGAATTCAAATGTATTATGAGTGTAACTAAAGAATACATTTGTACAACTGAAAATCGCTCCTTTTCAATACGAAAAAATGTTAAGTTGTATTATGCGTCAAAATTAACTTATAAAATCATATTTTATAGTTTTTATGAAGTAAAAATATCAGGTAATATGAAAAAAATGAAAGTTAAAAATTATAAATTAGAATCATTTTCTTGATCTAGTAGTCAAGGATCAAGACATATACTTGTGTTAACTTCGGGCATAAAATATGAACAATTCGTTTATAATATCAAAAATCTTAATTAATAAATAACGAGTAGACTCAAAATCTAAGTAAATACAACGACCCGTCACGATACACAGCAGTACGGTGAACGCCACACAACTATCTAGTTTCGTTCTGAGGCGATTCGGCCGACGGATGTCGTCCCTACTACGGCGACGCTCACGCCCTCTGTTGGTGTATACATTTAATTTTTGACTGTTTTATAAGCAGATTAAAATAGGTATTCATAATATTTCTAAAACTTATCATATAAAATCATGTTTTATAGTGTTTATGAAAAATCTGCTTAAATGAGATGTATGCAAGTTAATAATAATAAATTAGAATCCTTTTAATTATACAGTGGTACAGGTTTCAAGAGATTAACTTGAGAATTGTGTGTTTTATAAGCAGTTCAAAACATAAATAATTAATATACGTCAAAATTATCATACAAAATCATGTTTTATAGTGTTTATGAAGAATCAGCTTACATAATATCTATAGAAGTTAATAATAGTAAATTAGAATCATTTTCTTAATATAGTGGTCCAGGTTTCAAGAGATTAACTTGAGAATTGTGTGTTTTATAAGCAGTTCAAAAAATAAATATATATTATTCGTCAAAATTATCATATAAAATCATGTTTTATAGTGTTTATGAAAAATCTGCTTAAATGAGATGTATACAAGTTAATAATAATAAATTAGAATCATTTTCTGAATATAGTGGTCCAGGTTTCAAGAGATTAACTTGAGAATTGTGTGTTTTATAAGCAGTTCAAAAAATAAATATATATTATTCGTCAAAAATATCATATAAAATCATGTTTTAAAATTTTTATGAAGTACCTGCTTAAATGAGATGTATGCAAGTTAATAATAATAAATTAGAATCATTTTCTTAATATAGTGGTCCAGGTTTCAAGAGATTAACTTGAGAATTGTGTGTTTTATTAGCAGTTCAAAACATAAATAATTAATATACGTCAAAATTATCATACAAAATCATGTTTTATAGTGTTTATGAAGAATCAGCTTACATAATATCTATAGAAGTTAATAATAATAAATTATAATCATTTTATTAATATAGTTGTCCAGGTTTCAAGAGATTAACTTGAGAATTGTGTGTTTTAGAAGCAGTTCAAAAAATAAATATATATTATTCGTCAAAATTATCATATAAAATCATGTTTTATAGTGTTTATGAAAAATCTGCTTAAATGACATGTATGCAAGTTAATAATAATAAATTAGAATCATTTTCTTAATATAGTGGTCCAGGTTTCAAGAGATTAACTTGAGAATTGTGTGTTTTATAAGCAGTTCAAAAAATAAATATATATTATTCGTCAAAAATATCATATAAAATCATGTTTTATAATTTTTATGAAGTACCTGCTTAAATGAGATGTATGCAAGTTAATAATAATAAATTAGAATCATTTTCTTAATATAGTGGTCCAGGTTTCAAGAGATTAACTTGAGAATTGTGTGTTTTATAAGCAGTTCAATACATATATAATTAATATACGTGAAAATTATCATATAAAATCATGTTTTATAGTGTTTATGAAAAATCTGCTTAAATGAGATGTATACAAGTTAATAATAATAAATTAGAATCATTTTCTTAATATAGTGGTCCAGGTTTCAAGAGATTAACTTGAGAATTGTGTGTTTTATAAGCAGTTCAAAAAATGAATTTTTAATATTCGTCAAAATTATCATATAAAATCATGTTTTATAGCGTTATTGAAGTATCAGCTTAAATGAAATGTATGCTAGTTAATAATGGTAAATTAGAATAATTTTTTTAATCTAATGGTCTGACTTTCATGACACTAACTTGAGAATTCACTGTTTTATAAGCAGTTAAAAATATGAATTTAAAATACGAGTCAAAATAATCATAAAAAAACATGTTTTATAGTGTTTATGAAGTATCAGCTTATATGATATATATGGAAGTTGGTAATGGTAAATAAGAATCATATACTTAATCTAATGGTCTGGATTTCATGACACTAACTTTTTGTTACACTAATATTAATTGACTATCAATTATATTCAATATCCATTACTCGTACTATGCATAAAACTATTATTATTATCAGGATCGTCCAGTCCATTTTCAACGTAGGATGTTGAAACTTTCCCATGTGGTAGAAATGGTAATTCATGTTTCAATATGTCCTGAGTATATCTGGTGTACAGCCATCTAAAAAAAAATAGTAAGTTAAATATGTATAATGGTTGGAGGACAAAATGTCACTACTAGATACCATAAGGAGAACGACAATTTTTATATAACAACTAGTACGTGGACAACACTGAGTAATTCAGAAAAGGAAACTATCAAAACATAAACTAACAGACAAACTTCATTTTTATACAAAATACATGAAAGGAATTTACAATTGAAACTTAAATACAAAAACGAATGTAGAACTGCAAAACATAGATAACAGATGATAATAAATAATAATTATGATAAGCCATAAAAGATAGTACAAATGTACCAGAATGGTTTGTAGAAGGAATTCAAATGTATTATGAGTGTAACTAAAGAATACATTTGTACAACTGAAAATCGCTCCTTTTCAATACGAAAAAATGTTAAGTTGTATTATGCGTCAAAATTAACTTATAAAATCATATTTTATAGTTTTTATGAAGTAAAAATATCAGGTAAAATGAAAAAAATGAAAGTTAAAAATTATAAATTAGAATCATTTTCTTGATCTAGTAGTCAAGGATCAAGACATATACTTGTGTTAACTTCGGGCATAAAATATGAACAATTCGTTTATAATATCAAAAATCTTAATTAATAAATAACGAGTAGACTCAAAATCTAAGTAAATACAACGACCCGTCACGATACACAGCAGTACGGTGAACGCCACACAACTATCTAGTTTCGTTCTGAGGCGATTCGGCCGACGGATGTCGTCCCTACTACGGCGACGCTCACGCCCTCTGTTGGTGTATACATTTAATTTTTGACTGTTTTATAAGCAGATTAAAATAGGTATTCATAATATTTCTAAAACTTATCATATAAAATCATGTTTTATAGTGTTTATGAAAAATCTGCTTAAATGAGATGTATGCAAGTTAATAATAATAAATTAGAATCCTTTTAATTATACAGTGGTCCAGGTTTCAAGAGATTAACTTGAGAATTGTGTGTTTTATAAGCAGTTCAAAACATAAATAATTAATATACGTCAAAATTATCATACAAAATCATGTTTTATAGTGTTTATGAAGAATCAGCTTACATAATATCTATAGAAGTTAATAATAGTAAATTAGAATCATTTTCTTAATATAGTGGTCCAGGTTTCAAGAGATTAACTTGAGAATTGTGTGTTTTATAAGCAGTTCAAAAAATAAATATATATTATTCGTCAAAATTATCATATAAAATCATGTTTTATAGTGTTTATGAAAAATCTGCTTAAATGAGATATATACAAGTTAATAATAATAAATTAGAATCCTTTTAATTATACAGTGGTCCAGGTTTCAAGAGATTAACTTGAGAATTGTGTTTTTTATAAGCAGTTCAAAACATAAATAATTAATATACGTCAAAATTATCATACAAAATCATGTTTTATAGTGTTTATGAAGAATCAGCTTACATAATATCTATAGAAGTTAATAATAATAAATTATAATCATTTTATTAATATAGTTGTCCAGGTTTCAAGAGATTAACTTGAGAATTGTGTGTTTTAGAAGCAGTTCAAAAAATAAATATATATTATTCGTCAAAATTATCATATAAAATCATGTTTTATAGTGTTTATGAAAAATCTGCTTAAATGACATGTATGCAAGTTAATAATAATAAATTAGAATCATTTTCTTAATATAGTGGTCCAGGTTTCAAGAGATTAACTTGAGAATTGTGTGTTTTATAAGCAGTTCAAAAAATAAATATATATTATTCGTCAAAAATATCATATAAAATCATGTTTTATAGTTTTTATGAAGTACCTGCTTAAATGAGATGTATGCAAGTTAATAATAATAAATTAGAATCATTTTCTTAATATAGTGGTCCAGGTTTCAAGAGATTAACTTGAGAATTGTGTGTTTTTTTAGCAGTTCAAAAAATAAATATATATTATTCGTCAAAAATATCATATAAAATCATGTTTTATAGTTTTTATGAAGTACCTGCTTAAATGAGATGTATACAAGTTAATAATAATAAATTAGAATCATTTTCTTAATATAGTGGTCCAGGTTTCAAGAGATTAACTTGAGAATTGTGTGTTTTATAAGCAGTTCAATACATATATAATTAATATACGTGAAAATTATCATATAAAATCATGTTTTATAGTGTTTATGAAAAATCTGCTTAAATGAGATGTATACAAGTTAATAATAATAAATTAGAATCATTTTCTTAATATAGTGGTCCAGGTTTCAAGAGATTAACTTGAGAATTGTGTGTTTTATAAGCAGTTCAAAAAATGAATTTTTAATATTCGTCAAAATTATCATATAAAATCATGTTTTATAGCGTTATTGAAGTATCAGCTTAAATGAAATGTATGCTAGTTAATAATAATAAATTAGAATCATTTTCTTAATATAGTGGTCCAGGTTTCAAGAGATTAACTTGAGAATTGTGTGTTTTATAAGCAGTTCAATACATATATAATTAATATACGTGAAAATTATCATATAAAATCATGTTTTATAGTGTTTATGAAAAATCTGCTTAAATGAGATGTATACAAGTTAATAATAATAAATTAGAATCATTTTCTTAATATAGTGGTCCAGGTTTCAAGAGATTAACTTGAGAATTGTGTGTTTTATAAGCAGTTCAAAAAATGAATTTTTAATATTCGTCAAAATTATCATATAAAATCATGTTTTATAGCGTTATTGAAGTATCAGCTTAAATGAAATGTATGCTAGTTAATAATGGTAAATTAGAATAATTTTTTTAATCTAATGGTCTGACTTTCATGACACTAACTTGAGAATTCACTGTTTTATAAGCAGTTAAAAATATGAATTTAAAATACGAGTCAAAATAATCATAAAAAAACATGTTTTATAGTGTTTATGAAGTATCAGCTTATATGATATATATGGAAGTTGGTAATGGTAAATAAGAATCATATACTTAATCTAATGGTCTGGATTTCATGACACTAACTTTTTGTTACACTAATATTAATTGACTATCAATTATATTCAATATCCATTACTCGTACTATGCATAAAACTATTATTATTATCAGGATCGTCCAGTCCATTTTCAACGTAGGATGTTGAAACTTTCCCATGTGGTAGAAATGGTAATTCATGTTTCAATATGTCCTGAGTATATCTGGTGTACAGCCATCTAAAAAAAAATAGTAAGTTAAATATGTATAATGGTTGGAGGACAAAATGTCACTACTAGATACCATAAGGAGAACGACAATTTTTATATAACAACTAGTACGTGGACAACACTGAGTAATTCAGAAAAGGAAACTATCAAAACATAAACTAACAGACAAACTTCATTTTTATACAAAATACATGAAAGGAATTTACAATTGAAACTTAAATACAAAAACGAATGTAGAACTGCAAAACATAGATAACAGATGATAATAAATAATAATTATGATAAGCCATAAAAGATAGTACAAATGTACCAGAATGGTTTGTAGAAGGAATTCAAATGTATTATGAGTGTAACTAAAGAATACATTTGTACAACTGAAAATCGCTCCTTTTCAATACGAAAAAATGTTAAGTTGTATTATGCGTCAAAATTAACTTATAAAATCATATTTTATAGTTTTTATGAAGTAAAAATATCAGGTAATATGAAAAAAATGAAAGTTAAAAATTATAAATTAGAATCATTTTCTTGATCTAGTAGTCAAGGATCAAGACATATACTTGTGTTAACTTCGGGCATAAAATATGAACAATTCGTTTATAATATCAAAAATCTTAATTAATAAATAACGAGTAGACTCAAAATCTAAGTAAATACAACGACCCGTCACGATACACAGCAGTACGGTGAACGCCACACAACTATCTAGTTTCGTTCTGAGGCGATTCGGCCGACGGATGTCGTCCCTACTACGGCGACGCTCACGCCCTCTGTTGGTGTATACATTTAATTTTTGACTGTTTTATAAGCAGATTAAAATAGGTATTCATAATATTTCTAAAACTTATCATATAAAATCATGTTTTATAGTGTTTATGAAAAATCTGCTTAAATGAGATGTATGCAAGTTAATAATAATAAATTAGAATCCTTTTAATTATACAGTGGTACAGGTTTCAAGAGATTAACTTGAGAATTGTGTGTTTTATAAGCAGTTCAAAACATAAATAATTAATATACGTCAAAATTATCATACAAAATCATGTTTTATAGTGTTTATGAAGAATCAGCTTACATAATATCTATAGAAGTTAATAATAGTAAATTAGAATCATTTTCTTAATATAGTGGTCCAGGTTTCAAGAGATTAACTTGAGAATTGTGTGTTTTATAAGCAGTTCAAAAAATAAATATATATTATTCGTCAAAATTATCATATAAAATCATGTTTTATAGTGTTTATGAAAAATCTGCTTAAATGAGATGTATACAAGTTAATAATAATAAATTAGAATCATTTTCTGAATATAGTGGTCCAGGTTTCAAGAGATTAACTTGAGAATTGTGTGTTTTATAAGCAGTTCAAAAAATAAATATATATTATTCGTCAAAAATATCATATAAAATCATGTTTTAAAATTTTTATGAAGTACCTGCTTAAATGAGATGTATGCAAGTTAATAATAATAAATTAGAATCATTTTCTTAATATAGTGGTCCAGGTTTCAAGAGATTAACTTGAGAATTGTGTGTTTTATTAGCAGTTCAAAACATAAATAATTAATATACGTCAAAATTATCATACAAAATCATGTTTTATAGTGTTTATGAAGAATCAGCTTACATAATATCTATAGAAGTTAATAATAATAAATTATAATCATTTTATTAATATAGTTGTCCAGGTTTCAAGAGATTAACTTGAGAATTGTGTGTTTTAGAAGCAGTTCAAAAAATAAATATATATTATTCGTCAAAATTATCATATAAAATCATGTTTTATAGTGTTTATGAAAAATCTGCTTAAATGACATGTATGCAAGTTAATAATAATAAATTAGAATCATTTTCTTAATATAGTGGTCCAGGTTTCAAGAGATTAACTTGAGAATTGTGTGTTTTATAAGCAGTTCAAAAAATAAATATATATTATTCGTCAAAAATATCATATAAAATCATGTTTTATAATTTTTATGAAGTACCTGCTTAAATGAGATGTATGCAAGTTAATAATAATAAATTAGAATCATTTTCTTAATATAGTGGTCCAGGTTTCAAGAGATTAACTTGAGAATTGTGTGTTTTATAAGCAGTTCAATACATATATAATTAATATACGTGAAAATTATCATATAAAATCATGTTTTATAGTGTTTATGAAAAATCTGCTTAAATGAGATGTATACAAGTTAATAATAATAAATTAGAATCATTTTCTTAATATAGTGGTCCAGGTTTCAAGAGATTAACTTGAGAATTGTGTGTTTTATAAGCAGTTCAAAAAATGAATTTTTAATATTCGTCAAAATTATCATATAAAATCATGTTTTATAGCGTTATTGAAGTATCAGCTTAAATGAAATGTATGCTAGTTAATAATGGTAAATTAGAATAATTTTTTTAATCTAATGGTCTGACTTTCATGACACTAACTTGAGAATTCACTGTTTTATAAGCAGTTAAAAATATGAATTTAAAATACGAGTCAAAATAATCATAAAAAAACATGTTTTATAGTGTTTATGAAGTATCAGCTTATATGATATATATGGAAGTTGGTAATGGTAAATAAGAATCATATACTTAATCTAATGGTCTGGATTTCATGACACTAACTTTTTGTTACACTAATATTAATTGACTATCAATTATATTCAATATCCATTACTCGTACTATGCATAAAACTATTATTATTATCAGGATCGTCCAGTCCATTTTCAACGTAGGATGTTGAAACTTTCCCATGTGGTAGAAATGGTAATTCATGTTTCAATATGTCCTGAGTATATCTGGTGTACAGCCATCTAAAAAAAAATAGTAAGTTAAATATGTATAATGGTTGGAGGACAAAATGTCACTACTAGATACCATAAGGAGAACGACAATTTTTATATAACAACTAGTACGTGGACAACACTGAGTAATTCAGAAAAGGAAACTATCAAAACATAAACTAACAGACAAACTTCATTTTTATACAAAATACATGAAAGGAATTTACAATTGAAACTTAAATACAAAAACGAATGTAGAACTGCAAAACATAGATAACAGATGATAATAAATAATAATTATGATAAGCCATAAAAGATAGTACAAATGTACCAGAATGGTTTGTAGAAGGAATTCAAATGTATTATGAGTGTAACTAAAGAATACATTTGTACAACTGAAAATCGCTCCTTTTCAATACGAAAAAATGTTAAGTTGTATTATGCGTCAAAATTAACTTATAAAATCATATTTTATAGTTTTTATGAAGTAAAAATATCAGGTAATATGAAAAAAATGAAAGTTAAAAATTATAAATTAGAATCATTTTCTTGATCTAGTAGTCAAGGATCAAGACATATACTTGTGTTAACTTCGGGCATAAAATATGAACAATTCGTTTATAATATCAAAAATCTTAATTAATAAATAACGAGTAGACTCAAAATCTAAGTAAATACAACGACCCGTCACGATACACAGCAGTACGGTGAACGCCACACAACTATCTAGTTTCGTTCTGAGGCGATTCGGCCGACGGATGTCGTCCCTACTACGGCGACGCTCACGCCCTCTGTTGGTGTATACATTTAATTTTTGACTGTTTTATAAGCAGATTAAAATAGGTATTCATAATATTTCTAAAACTTATCATATAAAATCATGTTTTATAGTGTTTATGAAAAATCTGCTTAAATGAGATGTATGCAAGTTAATAATAATAAATTAGAATCCTTTTAATTATACAGTGGTACAGGTTTCAAGAGATTAACTTGAGAATTGTGTGTTTTATAAGCAGTTCAAAACATAAATAATTAATATACGTCAAAATTATCATACAAAATCATGTTTTATAGTGTTTATGAAGAATCAGCTTACATAATATCTATAGAAGTTAATAATAGTAAATTAGAATCATTTTCTTAATATAGTGGTCCAGGTTTCAAGAGATTAACTTGAGAATTGTGTGTTTTATAAGCAGTTCAAAAAATAAATATATATTATTCGTCAAAATTATCATATAAAATCATGTTTTATAGTGTTTATGAAAAATCTGCTTAAATGAGATGTATACAAGTTAATAATAATAAATTAGAATCATTTTCTGAATATAGTGGTCCAGGTTTCAAGAGATTAACTTAAGAATTGTGTGTTTTATAAGCAGTTCAAAAAATAAATATATATTATTCGTCAAAAATATCATATAAAATCATGTTTTAAAATTTTTATGAAGTACCTGCTTAAATGAGATGTATGCAAGTTAATAATAATAAATTAGAATCATTTTCTTAATATAGTGGTCCAGGTTTCAAGAGATTAACTTGAGAATTGTGTGTTTTATTAGCAGTTCAAAACATAAATAATTAATATACGTCAAAATTATCATACAAAATCATGTTTTATAGTGTTTATGAAGAATCAGCTTACATAATATCTATAGAAGTTAATAATAATAAATTATAATCATTTTATTAATATAGTTGTCCAGGTTTCAAGAGATTAACTTGAGAATTGTGTGTTTTAGAAGCAGTTCAAAAAATAAATATATATTATTCGTCAAAATTATCATATAAAATCATGTTTTATAGTGTTTATGAAAAATCTGCTTAAATGACATGTATGCAAGTTAATAATAATAAATTAGAATCATTTTCTTAATATAGTGGTCCAGGTTTCAAGAGATTAACTTGAGAATTGTGTGTTTTATAAGCAGTTCAAAAAATAAATATATATTATTCGTCAAAAATATCATATAAAATCATGTTTTATAATTTTTATGAAGTACCTGCTTAAATGAGATGTATGCAAGTTAATAATAATAAATTAGAATCATTTTCTTAATATAGTGGTCCAGGTTTCAAGAGATTAACTTGAGAATTGTGTGTTTTATAAGCAGTTCAATACATATATAATTAATATACGTGAAAATTATCATATAAAATCATGTTTTATAGTGTTTATGAAAAATCTGCTTAAATGAGATGTATACAAGTTAATAATAATAAATTAGAATCATTTTCTTAATATAGTGGTCCAGGTTTCAAGAGATTAACTTGAGAATTGTGTGTTTTATAAGCAGTTCAAAAAATGAATTTTTAATATTCGTCAAAATTATCATATAAAATCATGTTTTATAGCGTTATTGAAGTATCAGCTTAAATGAAATGTATGCTAGTTAATAATGGTAAATTAGAATAATTTTTTTAATCTAATGGTCTGACTTTCATGACACTAACTTGAGAATTCACTGTTTTATAAGCAGTTAAAAATATGAATTTAAAATACGAGTCAAAATAATCATAAAAAAACATGTTTTATAGTGTTTATGAAGTATCAGCTTATATGATATATATGGAAGTTGGTAATGGTAAATAAGAATCATATACTTAATCTAATGGTCTGGATTTCATGACACTAACTTTTTGTTACACTAATATTAATTGACTATCAATTATATTCAATATCCATTACTCGTACTATGCATAAAACTATTATTATTATCAGGATCGTCCAGTCCATTTTCAACGTAGGATGTTGAAACTTTCCCATGTGGTAGAAATGGTAATTCATGTTTCAATATGTCCTGAGTATATCTGGTGTACAGCCATCTAAAAAAAAATAGTAAGTTAAATATGTATAATGGTTGGAGGACAAAATGTCACTACTAGATACCATAAGGAGAACGACAATTTTTATATAACAACTAGTACGTGGACAACACTGAGTAATTCAGAAAAGGAAACTATCAAAACATAAACTAACAGACAAACTTCATTTTTATACAAAATACATGAAAGGAATTTACAATTGAAACTTAAATACAAAAACGAATGTAGAACTGCAAAACATAGATAACAGATGATAATAAATAATAATTATGATAAGCCATAAAAGATAGTACAAATGTACCAGAATGGTTTGTAGAAGGAATTCAAATGTATTATGAGTGTAACTAAAGAATACATTTGTACAACTGAAAATCGCTCCTTTTCAATACGAAAAAATGTTAAGTTGTATTATGCGTCAAAATTAACTTATAAAATCATATTTTATAGTTTTTATGAAGTAAAAATATCAGGTAATATGAAAAAAATGAAAGTTAAAAATTATAAATTAGAATCATTTTCTTGATCTAGTAGTCAAGGATCAAGACATATACTTGTGTTAACTTCGGGCATAAAATATGAACAATTCGTTTATAATATCAAAAATCTTAATTAATAAATAACGAGTAGACTCAAAATCTAAGTAAATACAACGACCCGTCACGATACACAGCAGTACGGTGAACGCCACACAACTATCTAGTTTCGTTCTGAGGCGATTCGGCCGACGGATGTCGTCCCTACTACGGCGACGCTCACGCCCTCTGTTGGTGTATACATTTAATTTTTGACTGTTTTATAAGCAGATTAAAATAGGTATTCATAATATTTCTAAAACTTATCATATAAAATCATGTTTTATAGTGTTTATGAAAAATCTGCTTAAATGAGATGTATGCAAGTTAATAATAATAAATTAGAATCCTTTTAATTATACAGTGGTACAGGTTTCAAGAGATTAACTTGAGAATTGTGTGTTTTATAAGCAGTTCAAAACATAAATAATTAATATACGTCAAAATTATCATACAAAATCATGTTTTATAGTGTTTATGAAGAATCAGCTTACATAATATCTATAGAAGTTAATAATAGTAAATTATAATCATTTTATTAATATAGTTGTCCAGGTTTCAAGAGATTAACTTGAGAATTGTGTGTTTTAGAAGCAGTTCAAAAAATAAATATATATTATTCGTCAAAATTATCATATAAAATCATGTTTTATAGTGTTTATGAAAAATCTGCTTAAATGACATGTATGCAAGTTAATAATAATAAATTAGAATCATTTTCTTAATATAGTGGTCCAGGTTTCAAGAGATTAACTTGAGAATTGTGTGTTTTATAAGCAGTTCAAAAAATAAATATATATTATTCGTCAAAAATATCATATAAAATCATGTTTTATAATTTTTATGAAGTACCTGCTTAAATGAGATGTATGCAAGTTAATAATAATAAATTAGAATCATTTTCTTAATATAGTGGTCCAGGTTTCAAGAGATTAACTTGAGAATTGTGTGTTTTATAAGCAGTTCAATACATATATAATTAATATACGTGAAAATTATCATATAAAATCATGTTTTATAGTGTTTATGAAAAATCTGCTTAAATGAGATGTATACAAGTTAATAATAATAAATTAGAATCATTTTCTTAATATAGTGGTCCAGGTTTCAAGAGATTAACTTGAGAATTGTGTGTTTTATAAGCAGTTCAAAAAATGAATTTTTAATATTCGTCAAAATTATCATATAAAATCATGTTTTATAGCGTTATTGAAGTATCAGCTTAAATGAAATGTATGCTAGTTAATAATGGTAAATTAGAATAATTTTTTTAATCTAATGGTCTGACTTTCATGACACTAACTTGAGAATTCACTGTTTTATAAGCAGTTAAAAATATGAATTTAAAATACGAGTCAAAATAATCATAAAAAAACATGTTTTATAGTGTTTATGAAGTATCAGCTTATATGATATATATGGAAGTTGGTAATGGTAAATAAGAATCATATACTTAATCTAATGGTCTGGATTTCATGACACTAACTTTTTGTTACACTAATATTAATTGACTATCAATTATATTCAATATCCATTACTCGTACTATGCATAAAACTATTATTATTATCAGGATCGTCCAGTCCATTTTCAACGTAGGATGTTGAAACTTTCCCATGTGGTAGAAATGGTAATTCATGTTTCAATATGTCCTGAGTATATCTGGTGTACAGCCATCTAAAAAAAAATAGTAAGTTAAATATGTATAATGGTTGGAGGACAAAATGTCACTACTAGATACCATAAGGAGAACGACAATTTTTATATAACAACTAGTACGTGGACAACACTGAGTAATTCAGAAAAGGAAACTATCAAAACATAAACTAACAGACAAACTTCATTTTTATACAAAATACATGAAAGGAATTTACAATTGAAACTTAAATACAAAAACGAATGTAGAACTGCAAAACATAGATAACAGATGATAATAAATAATAATTATGATAAGCCATAAAAGATAGTACAAATGTACCAGAATGGTTTGTAGAAGGAATTCAAATGTATTATGAGTGTAACTAAAGAATACATTTGTACAACTGAAAATCGCTCCTTTTCAATACGAAAAAATGTTAAGTTGTATTATGCGTCAAAATTAACTTATAAAATCATATTTTATAGTTTTTATGAAGTAAAAATATCAGGTAATATGAAAAAAATGAAAGTTAAAAATTATAAATTAGAATCATTTTCTTGATCTAGTAGTCAAGGATCAAGACATATACTTGTGTTAACTTCGGGCATAAAATATGAACAATTCGTTTATAATATCAAAAATCTTAATTAATAAATAACGAGTAGACTCAAAATCTAAGTAAATACAACGACCCGTCACGATACACAGCAGTACGGTGAACGCCACACAACTATCTAGTTTCGTTCTGAGGCGATTCGGCCGACGGATGTCGTCCCTACTACGGCGACGCTCACGCCCTCTGTTGGTGTATACATTTAATTTTTGACTGTTTTATAAGCAGATTAAAATAGGTATTCATAATATTTCTAAAACTTATCATATAAAATCATGTTTTATAGTGTTTATGAAAAATCTGCTTAAATGAGATGTATGCAAGTTAATAATAATAAATTAGAATCCTTTTAATTATACAGTGGTACAGGTTTCAAGAGATTAACTTGAGAATTGTGTGTTTTATAAGCAGTTCAAAACATAAATAATTAATATACGTCAAAATTATCATACAAAATCATGTTTTATAGTGTTTATGAAGAATCAGCTTACATAATATCTATAGAAGTTAATAATAGTAAATTAGAATCATTTTCTTAATATAGTGGTCCAGGTTTCAAGAGATTAACTTGAGAATTGTGTGTTTTATAAGCAGTTCAAAAAATAAATATATATTATTCGTCAAAATTATCATATAAAATCATGTTTTATAGTGTTTATGAAAAATCTGCTTAAATGAGATGTATACAAGTTAATAATAATAAATTAGAATCATTTTCTGAATATAGTGGTCCAGGTTTCAAGAGATTAACTTGAGAATTGTGTGTTTTATAAGCAGTTCAAAAAATAAATATATATTATTCGTCAAAAATATCATATAAAATCATGTTTTAAAATTTTTATGAAGTACCTGCTTAAATGAGATGTATGCAAGTTAATAATAATAAATTAGAATCATTTTCTTAATATAGTGGTCCAGGTTTCAAGAGATTAACTTGAGAATTGTGTGTTTTATTAGCAGTTCAAAACATAAATAATTAATATACGTCAAAATTATCATACAAAATCATGTTTTATAGTGTTTATGAAGAATCAGCTTACATAATATCTATAGAAGTTAATAATAATAAATTATAATCATTTTATTAATATAGTTGTCCAGGTTTCAAGAGATTAACTTGAGAATTGTGTGTTTTAGAAGCAGTTCAAAAAATAAATATATATTATTCGTCAAAATTATCATATAAAATCATGTTTTATAGTGTTTATGAAAAATCTGCTTAAATGACATGTATGCAAGTTAATAATAATAAATTAGAATCATTTTCTTAATATAGTGGTCCAGGTTTCAAGAGATTAACTTGAGAATTGTGTGTTTTATAAGCAGTTCAAAAAATAAATATATATTATTCGTCAAAAATATCATATAAAATCATGTTTTATAATTTTTATGAAGTACCTGCTTAAATGAGATGTATGCAAGTTAATAATAATAAATTAGAATCATTTTCTTAATATAGTGGTCCAGGTTTCAAGAGATTAACTTGAGAATTGTGTGTTTTATAAGCAGTTCAATACATATATAATTAATATACGTGAAAATTATCATATAAAATCATGTTTTATAGTGTTTATGAAAAATCTGCTTAAATGAGATGTATACAAGTTAATAATAATAAATTAGAATCATTTTCTTAATATAGTGGTCCAGGTTTCAAGAGATTAACTTGAGAATTGTGTGTTTTATAAGCAGTTCAAAAAATGAATTTTTAATATTCGTCAAAATTATCATATAAAATCATGTTTTATAGCGTTATTGAAGTATCAGCTTAAATGAAATGTATGCTAGTTAATAATGGTAAATTAGAATAATTTTTTTAATCTAATGGTCTGACTTTCATGACACTAACTTGAGAATTCACTGTTTTATAAGCAGTTAAAAATATGAATTTAAAATACGAGTCAAAATAATCATAAAAAAACATGTTTTATAGTGTTTATGAAGTATCAGCTTATATGATATATATGGAAGTTGGTAATGGTAAATAAGAATCATATACTTAATCTAATGGTCTGGATTTCATGACACTAACTTTTTGTTACACTAATATTAATTGACTATCAATTATATTCAATATCCATTACTCGTACTATGCATAAAACTATTATTATTATCAGGATCGTCCAGTCCATTTTCAACGTAGGATGTTGAAACTTTCCCATGTGGTAGAAATGGTAATTCATGTTTCAATATGTCCTGAGTATATCTGGTGTACAGCCATCTAAAAAAAAATAGTAAGTTAAATATGTATAATGGTTGGAGGACAAAACGTCACTACTAGATACCATAAGGAGAACGACAATTTTTATATAACAACTAGTACGTGGACAACACTGAGTAATTCAGAAAAGGAAACTATCAAAACATAAACTAACAGACAAACTTCATTTTTATACAAAATACATGAAAGGAATTTACAATTGAAACTTAAATACAAAAACGAATGTAGAACTGCAAAACATAGATAACAGATGATAATAAATAATAATTATGATAAGCCATAAAAGATAGTACAAATGTACCAGAATGGTTTGTAGAAGGAATTCAAATGTATTATGAGTGTAACTAAAGAATACATTTGTACAACTGAAAATCGCTCCTTTTCAATACGAAAAAATGTTAAGTTGTATTATGCGTCAAAATTAACTTATAAAATCATATTTTATAGTTTTTATGAAGTAAAAATATCAGGTAAAATGAAAAAAATGAAAGTTAAAAATTATAAATTAGAATCATTTTCTTGATCTAGTAGTCAAGGATCAAGACATATACTTGTGTTAACTTCGGGCATAAAATATGAACAATTCGTTTATAATATCAAAAATCTTAATTAATAAATAACGAGTAGACTCAAAATCTAAGTAAATACAACGACCCGTCACGATACACAGCAGTACGGTGAACGCCACACAACTATCTAGTTTCGTTCTGAGGCGATTCGGCCGACGGATGTCGTCCCTACTACGGCGACGCTCACGCCCTCTGTTGGTGTATACATTTAATTTTTGACTGTTTTATAAGCAGATTAAAATAGGTATTCATAATATTTCTAAAACTTATCATATAAAATCATGTTTTATAGTGTTTATGAAAAATCTGCTTAAATGAGATGTATGCAAGTTAATAATAATAAATTAGAATCCTTTTAATTATACAGTGGTCCAGGTTTCAAGAGATTAACTTGAGAATTGTGTGTTTTATAAGCAGTTCAAAACATAAATAATTAATATACGTCAAAATTATCATACAAAATCATGTTTTATAGTGTTTATGAAGAATCAGCTTACATAATATCTATAGAAGTTAATAATAGTAAATTAGAATCATTTTCTTAATATAGTGGTCCAGGTTTCAAGAGATTAACTTGAGAATTGTGTGTTTTATAAGCAGTTCAAAAAATAAATATATATTATTCGTCAAAATTATCATATAAAATCATGTTTTATAGTGTTTATGAAAAATCTGCTTAAATGAGATATATACAAGTTAATAATAATAAATTAGAATCCTTTTAATTATACAGTGGTCCAGGTTTCAAGAGATTAACTTGAGAATTGTGTTTTTTATAAGCAGTTCAAAACATAAATAATTAATATACGTCAAAATTATCATACAAAATCATGTTTTATAGTGTTTATGAAGAATCAGCTTACATAATATCTATAGAAGTTAATAATAATAAATTATAATCATTTTATTAATATAGTTGTCCAGGTTTCAAGAGATTAACTTGAGAATTGTGTGTTTTAGAAGCAGTTCAAAAAATAAATATATATTATTCGTCAAAATTATCATATAAAATCATGTTTTATAGTGTTTATGAAAAATCTGCTTAAATGACATGTATGCAAGTTAATAATAATAAATTAGAATCATTTTCTTAATATAGTGGTCCAGGTTTCAAGAGATTAACTTGAGAATTGTGTGTTTTATAAGCAGTTCAATACATATATAATTAATATACGTGAAAATTATCATATAAAATCATGTTTTATAGTGTTTATGAAAAATCTGCTTAAATGAGATGTATACAAGTTAATAATAATAAATTAGAATCATTTTCTTAATATAGTGGTCCAGGTTTCAAGAGATTAACTTGAGAATTGTGTGTTTTATAAGCAGTTCAAAAAATGAATTTTTAATATTCGTCAAAATTATCATATAAAATCATGTTTTATAGCGTTATTGAAGTATCAGCTTAAATGAAATGTATGCTAGTTAATAATAATAAATTAGAATCATTTTCTTAATATAGTGGTCCAGGTTTCAAGAGATTAACTTGAGAATTGTGTGTTTTATAAGCAGTTCAATACATATATAATTAATATACGTGAAAATTATCATATAAAATCATGTTTTATAGTGTTTATGAAAAATCTGCTTAAATGAGATGTATACAAGTTAATAATAATAAATTAGAATCATTTTCTTAATATAGTGGTCCAGGTTTCAAGAGATTAACTTGAGAATTGTGTGTTTTATAAGCAGTTCAAAAAATGAATTTTTAATATTCGTCAAAATTATCATATAAAATCATGTTTTATAGCGTTATTGAAGTATCAGCTTAAATGAAATGTATGCTAGTTAATAATGGTAAATTAGAATAATTTTTTTAATCTAATGGTCTGACTTTCATGACACTAACTTGAGAATTCACTGTTTTATAAGCAGTTAAAAATATGAATTTAAAATACGAGTCAAAATAATCATAAAAAAACATGTTTTATAGTGTTTATGAAGTATCAGCTTATATGATATATATGGAAGTTGGTAATGGTAAATAAGAATCATATACTTAATCTAATGGTCTGGATTTCATGACACTAACTTTTTGTTACACTAATATTAATTGACTATCAATTATATTCAATATCCATTACTCGTACTATGCATAAAACTATTATTATTATCAGGATCGTCCAGTCCATTTTCAACGTAGGATGTTGAAACTTTCCCATGTGGTAGAAATGGTAATTCATGTTTCAATATGTCCTGAGTATATCTGGTGTACAGCCATCTAAAAAAAAATAGTAAGTTAAATATGTATAATGGTTGGAGGACAAAACGTCACTACTAGATACCATAAGGAGAACGACAATTTTTATATAACAACTAGTACGTGGACAACACTGAGTAATTCAGAAAAGGAAACTATCAAAACATAAACTAACAGACAAACTTCATTTTTATACAAAATACATGAAAGGAATTTACAATTGAAACTTAAATACAAAAACGAATGTAGAACTGCAAAACATAGATAACAGATGATAATAAATAATAATTATGATAAGCCATAAAAGATAGTACAAATGTACCAGAATGGTTTGTAGAAGGAATTCAAATGTATTATGAGTGTAACTAAAGAATACATTTGTACAACTGAAAATCGCTCCTTTTCAATACGAAAAAATGTTAAGTTGTATTATGCGTCAAAATTAACTTATAAAATCATATTTTATAGTTTTTATGAAGTAAAAATATCAGGTAAAATGAAAAAAATGAAAGTTAAAAATTATAAATTAGAATCATTTTCTTGATCTAGTAGTCAAGGATCAAGACATATACTTGTGTTAACTTCGGGCATAAAATATGAACAATTCGTTTATAATATCAAAAATCTTAATTAATAAATAACGAGTAGACTCAAAATCTAAGTAAATACAACGACCCGTCACGATACACAGCAGTACGGTGAACGCCACACAACTATCTAGTTTCGTTCTGAGGCGATTCGGCCGACGGATGTCGTCCCTACTACGGCGACGCTCACGCCCTCTGTTGGTGTATACATTTAATTTTTGACTGTTTTATAAGCAGATTAAAATAGGTATTCATAATATTTCTAAAACTTATCATATAAAATCATGTTTTATAGTGTTTATGAAAAATCTGCTTAAATGAGATGTATGCAAGTTAATAATAATAAATTAGAATCCTTTTAATTATACAGTGGTCCAGGTTTCAAGAGATTAACTTGAGAATTGTGTGTTTTATAAGCAGTTCAAAACATAAATAATTAATATACGTCAAAATTATCATACAAAATCATGTTTTATAGTGTTTATGAAGAATCAGCTTACATAATATCTATAGAAGTTAATAATAGTAAATTAGAATCATTTTCTTAATATAGTGGTCCAGGTTTCAAGAGATTAACTTGAGAATTGTGTGTTTTATAAGCAGTTCAAAAAATAAATATATATTATTCGTCAAAATTATCATATAAAATCATGTTTTATAGTGTTTATGAAAAATCTGCTTAAATGAGATATATACAAGTTAATAATAATAAATTAGAATCCTTTTAATTATACAGTGGTCCAGGTTTCAAGAGATTAACTTGAGAATTGTGTTTTTTATAAGCAGTTCAAAACATAAATAATTAATATACGTCAAAATTATCATACAAAATCATGTTTTATAGTGTTTATGAAGAATCAGCTTACATAATATCTATAGAAGTTAATAATAATAAATTATAATCATTTTATTAATATAGTTGTCCAGGTTTCAAGAGATTAACTTGAGAATTGTGTGTTTTAGAAGCAGTTCAAAAAATAAATATATATTATTCGTCAAAATTATCATATAAAATCATGTTTTATAGTGTTTATGAAAAATCTGCTTAAATGACATGTATGCAAGTTAATAATAATAAATTAGAATCATTTTCTTAATATAGTGGTCCAGGTTTCAAGAGATTAACTTGAGAATTGTGTGTTTTATAAGCAGTTCAATACATATATAATTAATATACGTGAAAATTATCATATAAAATCATGTTTTATAGTGTTTATGAAAAATCTGCTTAAATGAGATGTATACAAGTTAATAATAATAAATTAGAATCATTTTCTTAATATAGTGGTCCAGGTTTCAAGAGATTAACTTGAGAATTGTGTGTTTTATAAGCAGTTCAAAAAATGAATTTTTAATATTCGTCAAAATTATCATATAAAATCATGTTTTATAGCGTTATTGAAGTATCAGCTTAAATGAAATGTATGCTAGTTAATAATAATAAATTAGAATCATTTTCTTAATATAGTGGTCCAGGTTTCAAGAGATTAACTTGAGAATTGTGTGTTTTATAAGCAGTTCAATACATATATAATTAATATACGTGAAAATTATCATATAAAATCATGTTTTATAGTGTTTATGAAAAATCTGCTTAAATGAGATGTATACAAGTTAATAATAATAAATTAGAATCATTTTCTTAATATAGTGGTCCAGGTTTCAAGAGATTAACTTGAGAATTGTGTGTTTTATAAGCAGTTCAAAAAATGAATTTTTAATATTCGTCAAAATTATCATATAAAATCATGTTTTATAGCGTTATTGAAGTATCAGCTTAAATGAAATGTATGCTAGTTAATAATGGTAAATTAGAATAATTTTTTTAATCTAATGGTCTGACTTTCATGACACTAACTTGAGAATTCACTGTTTTATAAGCAGTTAAAAATATGAATTTAAAATACGAGTCAAAATAATCATAAAAAAACATGTTTTATAGTGTTTATGAAGTATCAGCTTATATGATATATATGGAAGTTGGTAATGGTAAATAAGAATCATATACTTAATCTAATGGTCTGGATTTCATGACACTAACTTTTTGTTACACTAATATTAATTGACTATCAATTATATTCAATATCCATTACTCGTACTATGCATAAAACTATTATTATTATCAGGATCGTCCAGTCCATTTTCAACGTAGGATGTTGAAACTTTCCCATGTGGTAGAAATGGTAATTCATGTTTCAATATGTCCTGAGTATATCTGGTGTACAGCCATCTAAAAAAAAATAGTAAGTTAAATATGTATAATGGTTGGAGGACAAAACGTCACTACTAGATACCATAAGGAGAACGACAATTTTTATATAACAACTAGTACGTGGACAACACTGAGTAATTCAGAAAAGGAAACTATCAAAACATAAACTAACAGACAAACTTCATTTTTATACAAAATACATGAAAGGAATTTACAATTGAAACTTAAATACAAAAACGAATGTAGAACTGCAAAACATAGATAACAGATGATAATAAATAATAATTATGATAAGCCATAAAAGATAGTACAAATGTACCAGAATGGTTTGTAGAAGGAATTCAAATGTATTATGAGTGTAACTAAAGAATACATTTGTACAACTGAAAATCGCTCCTTTTCAATACGAAAAAATGTTAAGTTGTATTATGCGTCAAAATTAACTTATAAAATCATATTTTATAGTTTTTATGAAGTAAAAATATCAGGTAAAATGAAAAAAATGAAAGTTAAAAATTATAAATTAGAATCATTTTCTTGATCTAGTAGTCAAGGATCAAGACATATACTTGTGTTAACTTCGGGCATAAAATATGAACAATTCGTTTATAATATCAAAAATCTTAATTAATAAATAACGAGTAGACTCAAAATCTAAGTAAATACAACGACCCGTCACGATACACAGCAGTACGGTGAACGCCACACAACTATCTAGTTTCGTTCTGAGGCGATTCGGCCGACGGATGTCGTCCCTACTACGGCGACGCTCACGCCCTCTGTTGGTGTATACATTTAATTTTTGACTGTTTTATAAGCAGATTAAAATAGGTATTCATAATATTTCTAAAACTTATCATATAAAATCATGTTTTATAGTGTTTATGAAAAATCTGCTTAAATGAGATGTATGCAAGTTAATAATAATAAATTAGAATCCTTTTAATTATACAGTGGTACAGGTTTCAAGAGATTAACTTGAGAATTGTGTGTTTTATAAGCAGTTCAAAACATAAATAATTAATATACGTCAAAATTATCATACAAAATCATGTTTTATAGTGTTTATGAAGAATCAGCTTACATAATATCTATAGAAGTTAATAATAGTAAATTAGAATCATTTTCTTAATATAGTGGTCCAGGTTTCAAGAGATTAACTTGAGAATTGTGTGTTTTATAAGCAGTTCAAAAAATAAATATATATTATTCGTCAAAATTATCATATAAAATCATGTTTTATAGTGTTTATGAAAAATCTGCTTAAATGAGATGTATACAAGTTAATAATAATAAATTAGAATCATTTTCTGAATATAGTGGTCCAGGTTTCAAGAGATTAACTTGAGAATTGTGTGTTTTATAAGCAGTTCAAAAAATAAATATATATTATTCGTCAAAAATATCATATAAAATCATGTTTTAAAATTTTTATGAAGTACCTGCTTAAATGAGATGTATGCAAGTTAATAATAATAAATTAGAATCATTTTCTTAATATAGTGGTCCAGGTTTCAAGAGATTAACTTGAGAATTGTGTGTTTTATTAGCAGTTCAAAACATAAATAATTAATATACGTCAAAATTATCATACAAAATCATGTTTTATAGTGTTTATGAAGAATCAGCTTACATAATATCTATAGAAGTTAATAATAATAAATTATAATCATTTTATTAATATAGTTGTCCAGGTTTCAAGAGATTAACTTGAGAATTGTGTGTTTTAGAAGCAGTTCAAAAAATAAATATATATTATTCGTCAAAATTATCATATAAAATCATGTTTTATAGTGTTTATGAAAAATCTGCTTAAATGACATGTATGCAAGTTAATAATAATAAATTAGAATCATTTTCTTAATATAGTGGTCCAGGTTTCAAGAGATTAACTTGAGAATTGTGTGTTTTATAAGCAGTTCAAAAAATAAATATATATTATTCGTCAAAAATATCATATAAAATCATGTTTTATAATTTTTATGAAGTACCTGCTTAAATGAGATGTATGCAAGTTAATAATAATAAATTAGAATCATTTTCTTAATATAGTGGTCCAGGTTTCAAGAGATTAACTTGAGAATTGTGTGTTTTATAAGCAGTTCAATACATATATAATTAATATACGTGAAAATTATCATATAAAATCATGTTTTATAGTGTTTATGAAAAATCTGCTTAAATGAGATGTATACAAGTTAATAATAATAAATTAGAATCATTTTCTTAATATAGTGGTCCAGGTTTCAAGAGATTAACTTGAGAATTGTGTGTTTTATAAGCAGTTCAAAAAATGAATTTTTAATATTCGTCAAAATTATCATATAAAATCATGTTTTATAGCGTTATTGAAGTATCAGCTTAAATGAAATGTATGCTAGTTAATAATGGTAAATTAGAATAATTTTTTTAATCTAATGGTCTGACTTTCATGACACTAACTTGAGAATTCACTGTTTTATAAGCAGTTAAAAATATGAATTTAAAATACGAGTCAAAATAATCATAAAAAAACATGTTTTATAGTGTTTATGAAGTATCAGCTTATATGATATATATGGAAGTTGGTAATGGTAAATAAGAATCATATACTTAATCTAATGGTCTGGATTTCATGACACTAACTTTTTGTTACACTAATATTAATTGACTATCAATTATATTCAATATCCATTACTCGTACTATGCATAAAACTATTATTATTATCAGGATCGTCCAGTCCATTTTCAACGTAGGATGTTGAAACTTTCCCATGTGGTAGAAATGGTAATTCATGTTTCAATATGTCCTGAGTATATCTGGTGTACAGCCATCTAAAAAAAAATAGTAAGTTAAATATGTATAATGGTTGGAGGACAAAATGTCACTACTAGATACCATAAGGAGAACGACAATTTTTATATAACAACTAGTACGTGGACAACACTGAGTAATTCAGAAAAGGAAACTATCAAAACATAAACTAACAGACAAACTTCATTTTTATACAAAATACATGAAAGGAATTTACAATTGAAACTTAAATACAAAAACGAATGTAGAACTGCAAAACATAGATAACAGATGATAATAAATAATAATTATGATAAGCCATAAAAGATAGTACAAATGTACCAGAATGGTTTGTAGAAGGAATTCAAATGTATTATGAGTGTAACTAAAGAATACATTTGTACAACTGAAAATCGCTCCTTTTCAATACGAAAAAATGTTAAGTTGTATTATGCGTCAAAATTAACTTATAAAATCATATTTTATAGTTTTTATGAAGTAAAAATATCAGGTAATATGAAAAAAATGAAAGTTAAAAATTATAAATTAGAATCATTTTCTTGATCTAGTAGTCAAGGATCAAGACATATACTTGTGTTAACTTCGGGCATAAAATATGAACAATTCGTTTATAATATCAAAAATCTTAATTAATAAATAACGAGTAGACTCAAAATCTAAGTAAATACAACGACCCGTCACGATACACAGCAGTACGGTGAACGCCACACAACTATCTAGTTTCGTTCTGAGGCGATTCGGCCGACGGATGTCGTCCCTACTACGGCGACGCTCACGCCCTCTGTTGGTGTATACATTTAATTTTTGACTGTTTTATAAGCAGATTAAAATAGGTATTCATAATATTTCTAAAACTTATCATATAAAATCATGTTTTATAGTGTTTATGAAAAATCTGCTTAAATGAGATGTATGCAAGTTAATAATAATAAATTAGAATCCTTTTAATTATACAGTGGTACAGGTTTCAAGAGATTAACTTGAGAATTGTGTGTTTTATAAGCAGTTCAAAACATAAATAATTAATATACGTCAAAATTATCATACAAAATCATGTTTTATAGTGTTTATGAAGAATCAGCTTACATAATATCTATAGAAGTTAATAATAGTAAATTAGAATCATTTTCTTAATATAGTGGTCCAGGTTTCAAGAGATTAACTTGAGAATTGTGTGTTTTATAAGCAGTTCAAAAAATAAATATATATTATTCGTCAAAATTATCATATAAAATCATGTTTTATAGTGTTTATGAAAAATCTGCTTAAATGAGATGTATACAAGTTAATAATAATAAATTAGAATCATTTTCTGAATATAGTGGTCCAGGTTTCAAGAGATTAACTTGAGAATTGTGTGTTTTATAAGCAGTTCAAAAAATAAATATATATTATTCGTCAAAAATATCATATAAAATCATGTTTTAAAATTTTTATGAAGTACCTGCTTAAATGAGATGTATGCAAGTTAATAATAATAAATTAGAATCATTTTCTTAATATAGTGGTCCAGGTTTCAAGAGATTAACTTGAGAATTGTGTGTTTTATTAGCAGTTCAAAACATAAATAATTAATATACGTCAAAATTATCATACAAAATCATGTTTTATAGTGTTTATGAAGAATCAGCTTACATAATATCTATAGAAGTTAATAATAATAAATTATAATCATTTTATTAATATAGTTGTCCAGGTTTCAAGAGATTAACTTGAGAATTGTGTGTTTTAGAAGCAGTTCAAAAAATAAATATATATTATTCGTCAAAATTATCATATAAAATCATGTTTTATAGTGTTTATGAAAAATCTGCTTAAATGACATGTATGCAAGTTAATAATAATAAATTAGAATCATTTTCTTAATATAGTGGTCCAGGTTTCAAGAGATTAACTTGAGAATTGTGTGTTTTATAAGCAGTTCAAAAAATAAATATATATTATTCGTCAAAAATATCATATAAAATCATGTTTTATAATTTTTATGAAGTACCTGCTTAAATGAGATGTATGCAAGTTAATAATAATAAATTAGAATCATTTTCTTAATATAGTGGTCCAGGTTTCAAGAGATTAACTTGAGAATTGTGTGTTTTATAAGCAGTTCAATACATATATAATTAATATACGTGAAAATTATCATATAAAATCATGTTTTATAGTGTTTATGAAAAATCTGCTTAAATGAGATGTATACAAGTTAATAATAATAAATTAGAATCATTTTCTTAATATAGTGGTCCAGGTTTCAAGAGATTAACTTGAGAATTGTGTGTTTTATAAGCAGTTCAAAAAATGAATTTTTAATATTCGTCAAAATTATCATATAAAATCATGTTTTATAGCGTTATTGAAGTATCAGCTTAAATGAAATGTATGCTAGTTAATAATGGTAAATTAGAATAATTTTTTTAATCTAATGGTCTGACTTTCATGACACTAACTTGAGAATTCACTGTTTTATAAGCAGTTAAAAATATGAATTTAAAATACGAGTCAAAATAATCATAAAAAAACATGTTTTATAGTGTTTATGAAGTATCAGCTTATATGATATATATGGAAGTTGGTAATGGTAAATAAGAATCATATACTTAATCTAATGGTCTGGATTTCATGACACTAACTTTTTGTTACACTAATATTAATTGACTATCAATTATATTCAATATCCATTACTCGTACTATGCATAAAACTATTATTATTATCAGGATCGTCCAGTCCATTTTCAACGTAGGATGTTGAAACTTTCCCATGTGGTAGAAATGGTAATTCATGTTTCAATATGTCCTGAGTATATCTGGTGTACAGCCATCTAAAAAAAAATAGTAAGTTAAATATGTATAATGGTTGGAGGACAAAATGTCACTACTAGATACCATAAGGAGAACGACAATTTTTATATAACAACTAGTACGTGGACAACACTGAGTAATTCAGAAAAGGAAACTATCAAAACATAAACTAACAGACAAACTTCATTTTTATACAAAATACATGAAAGGAATTTACAATTGAAACTTAAATACAAAAACGAATGTAGAACTGCAAAACATAGATAACAGATGATAATAAATAATAATTATGATAAGCCATAAAAGATAGTACAAATGTACCAGAATGGTTTGTAGAAGGAATTCAAATGTATTATGAGTGTAACTAAAGAATACATTTGTACAACTGAAAATCGCTCCTTTTCAATACGAAAAAATGTTAAGTTGTATTATGCGTCAAAATTAACTTATAAAATCATATTTTATAGTTTTTATGAAGTAAAAATATCAGGTAATATGAAAAAAATGAAAGTTAAAAATTATAAATTAGAATCATTTTCTTGATCTAGTAGTCAAGGATCAAGACATATACTTGTGTTAACTTCGGGCATAAAATATGAACAATTCGTTTATAATATCAAAAATCTTAATTAATAAATAACGAGTAGACTCAAAATCTAAGTAAATACAACGACCCGTCACGATACACAGCAGTACGGTGAACGCCACACAACTATCTAGTTTCGTTCTGAGGCGATTCGGCCGACGGATGTCGTCCCTACTACGGCGACGCTCACGCCCTCTGTTGGTGTATACATTTAATTTTTGACTGTTTTATAAGCAGATTAAAATAGGTATTCATAATATTTCTAAAACTTATCATATAAAATCATGTTTTATAGTGTTTATGAAAAATCTGCTTAAATGAGATGTATGCAAGTTAATAATAATAAATTAGAATCCTTTTAATTATACAGTGGTACAGGTTTCAAGAGATTAACTTGAGAATTGTGTGTTTTATAAGCAGTTCAAAACATAAATAATTAATATACGTCAAAATTATCATACAAAATCATGTTTTATAGTGTTTATGAAGAATCAGCTTACATAATATCTATAGAAGTTAATAATAGTAAATTAGAATCATTTTCTTAATATAGTGGTCCAGGTTTCAAGAGATTAACTTGAGAATTGTGTGTTTTATAAGCAGTTCAAAAAATAAATATATATTATTCGTCAAAATTATCATATAAAATCATGTTTTATAGTGTTTATGAAAAATCTGCTTAAATGAGATGTATACAAGTTAATAATAATAAATTAGAATCATTTTCTGAATATAGTGGTCCAGGTTTCAAGAGATTAACTTGAGAATTGTGTGTTTTATAAGCAGTTCAAAAAATAAATATATATTATTCGTCAAAAATATCATATAAAATCATGTTTTAAAATTTTTATGAAGTACCTGCTTAAATGAGATGTATGCAAGTTAATAATAATAAATTAGAATCATTTTCTTAATATAGTGGTCCAGGTTTCAAGAGATTAACTTGAGAATTGTGTGTTTTATTAGCAGTTCAAAACATAAATAATTAATATACGTCAAAATTATCATACAAAATCATGTTTTATAGTGTTTATGAAGAATCAGCTTACATAATATCTATAGAAGTTAATAATAATAAATTATAATCATTTTATTAATATAGTTGTCCAGGTTTCAAGAGATTAACTTGAGAATTGTGTGTTTTAGAAGCAGTTCAAAAAATAAATATATATTATTCGTCAAAATTATCATATAAAATCATGTTTTATAGTGTTTATGAAAAATCTGCTTAAATGACATGTATGCAAGTTAATAATAATAAATTAGAATCATTTTCTTAATATAGTGGTCCAGGTTTCAAGAGATTAACTTGAGAATTGTGTGTTTTATAAGCAGTTCAAAAAATAAATATATATTATTCGTCAAAAATATCATATAAAATCATGTTTTATAATTTTTATGAAGTACCTGCTTAAATGAGATGTATGCAAGTTAATAATAATAAATTAGAATCATTTTCTTAATATAGTGGTCCAGGTTTCAAGAGATTAACTTGAGAATTGTGTGTTTTATAAGCAGTTCAATACATATATAATTAATATACGTGAAAATTATCATATAAAATCATGTTTTATAGTGTTTATGAAAAATCTGCTTAAATGAGATGTATACAAGTTAATAATAATAAATTAGAATCATTTTCTTAATATAGTGGTCCAGGTTTCAAGAGATTAACTTGAGAATTGTGTGTTTTATAAGCAGTTCAAAAAATGAATTTTTAATATTCGTCAAAATTATCATATAAAATCATGTTTTATAGCGTTATTGAAGTATCAGCTTAAATGAAATGTATGCTAGTTAATAATGGTAAATTAGAATAATTTTTTTAATCTAATGGTCTGACTTTCATGACACTAACTTGAGAATTCACTGTTTTATAAGCAGTTAAAAATATGAATTTAAAATACGAGTCAAAATAATCATAAAAAAACATGTTTTATAGTGTTTATGAAGTATCAGCTTATATGATATATATGGAAGTTGGTAATGGTAAATAAGAATCATATACTTAATCTAATGGTCTGGATTTCATGACACTAACTTTTTGTTACACTAATATTAATTGACTATCAATTATATTCAATATCCATTACTCGTACTATGCATAAAACTATTATTATTATCAGGATCGTCCAGTCCATTTTCAACGTAGGATGTTGAAACTTTCCCATGTGGTAGAAATGGTAATTCATGTTTCAATATGTCCTGAGTATATCTGGTGTACAGCCATCTAAAAAAAAATAGTAAGTTAAATATGTATAATGGTTGGAGGACAAAACGTCACTACTAGATACCATAAGGAGAACGACAATTTTTATATAACAACTAGTACGTGGACAACACTGAGTAATTCAGAAAAGGAAACTATCAAAACATAAACTAACAGACAAACTTCATTTTTATACAAAATACATGAAAGGAATTTACAATTGAAACTTAAATACAAAAACGAATGTAGAACTGCAAAACATAGATAACAGATGATAATAAATAATAATTATGATAAGCCATAAAAGATAGTACAAATGTACCAGAATGGTTTGTAGAAGGAATTCAAATGTATTATGAGTGTAACTAAAGAATACATTTGTACAACTGAAAATCGCTCCTTTTCAATACGAAAAAATGTTAAGTTGTATTATGCGTCAAAATTAACTTATAAAATCATATTTTATAGTTTTTATGAAGTAAAAATATCAGGTAAAATGAAAAAAATGAAAGTTAAAAATTATAAATTAGAATCATTTTCTTGATCTAGTAGTCAAGGATCAAGACATATACTTGTGTTAACTTCGGGCATAAAATATGAACAATTCGTTTATAATATCAAAAATCTTAATTAATAAATAACGAGTAGACTCAAAATCTAAGTAAATACAACGACCCGTCACGATACACAGCAGTACGGTGAACGCCACACAACTATCTAGTTTCGTTCTGAGGCGATTCGGCCGACGGATGTCGTCCCTACTACGGCGACGCTCACGCCCTCTGTTGGTGTATACATTTAATTTTTGACTGTTTTATAAGCAGATTAAAATAGGTATTCATAATATTTCTAAAACTTATCATATAAAATCATGTTTTATAGTGTTTATGAAAAATCTGCTTAAATGAGATGTATGCAAGTTAATAATAATAAATTAGAATCCTTTTAATTATACAGTGGTCCAGGTTTCAAGAGATTAACTTGAGAATTGTGTGTTTTATAAGCAGTTCAAAACATAAATAATTAATATACGTCAAAATTATCATACAAAATCATGTTTTATAGTGTTTATGAAGAATCAGCTTACATAATATCTATAGAAGTTAATAATAGTAAATTAGAATCATTTTCTTAATATAGTGGTCCAGGTTTCAAGAGATTAACTTGAGAATTGTGTGTTTTATAAGCAGTTCAAAAAATAAATATATATTATTCGTCAAAATTATCATATAAAATCATGTTTTATAGTGTTTATGAAAAATCTGCTTAAATGAGATATATACAAGTTAATAATAATAAATTAGAATCCTTTTAATTATACAGTGGTCCAGGTTTCAAGAGATTAACTTGAGAATTGTGTTTTTTATAAGCAGTTCAAAACATAAATAATTAATATACGTCAAAATTATCATACAAAATCATGTTTTATAGTGTTTATGAAGAATCAGCTTACATAATATCTATAGAAGTTAATAATAATAAATTATAATCATTTTATTAATATAGTTGTCCAGGTTTCAAGAGATTAACTTGAGAATTGTGTGTTTTAGAAGCAGTTCAAAAAATAAATATATATTATTCGTCAAAATTATCATATAAAATCATGTTTTATAGTGTTTATGAAAAATCTGCTTAAATGACATGTATGCAAGTTAATAATAATAAATTAGAATCATTTTCTTAATATAGTGGTCCAGGTTTCAAGAGATTAACTTGAGAATTGTGTGTTTTATAAGCAGTTCAATACATATATAATTAATATACGTGAAAATTATCATATAAAATCATGTTTTATAGTGTTTATGAAAAATCTGCTTAAATGAGATGTATACAAGTTAATAATAATAAATTAGAATCATTTTCTTAATATAGTGGTCCAGGTTTCAAGAGATTAACTTGAGAATTGTGTGTTTTATAAGCAGTTCAAAAAATGAATTTTTAATATTCGTCAAAATTATCATATAAAATCATGTTTTATAGCGTTATTGAAGTATCAGCTTAAATGAAATGTATGCTAGTTAATAATAATAAATTAGAATCATTTTCTTAATATAGTGGTCCAGGTTTCAAGAGATTAACTTGAGAATTGTGTGTTTTATAAGCAGTTCAATACATATATAATTAATATACGTGAAAATTATCATATAAAATCATGTTTTATAGTGTTTATGAAAAATCTGCTTAAATGAGATGTATACAAGTTAATAATAATAAATTAGAATCATTTTCTTAATATAGTGGTCCAGGTTTCAAGAGATTAACTTGAGAATTGTGTGTTTTATAAGCAGTTCAAAAAATGAATTTTTAATATTCGTCAAAATTATCATATAAAATCATGTTTTATAGCGTTATTGAAGTATCAGCTTAAATGAAATGTATGCTAGTTAATAATGGTAAATTAGAATAATTTTTTTAATCTAATGGTCTGACTTTCATGACACTAACTTGAGAATTCACTGTTTTATAAGCAGTTAAAAATATGAATTTAAAATACGAGTCAAAATAATCATAAAAAAACATGTTTTATAGTGTTTATGAAGTATCAGCTTATATGATATATATGGAAGTTGGTAATGGTAAATAAGAATCATATACTTAATCTAATGGTCTGGATTTCATGACACTAACTTTTTGTTACACTAATATTAATTGACTATCAATTATATTCAATATCCATTACTCGTACTATGCATAAAACTATTATTATTATCAGGATCGTCCAGTCCATTTTCAACGTAGGATGTTGAAACTTTCCCATGTGGTAGAAATGGTAATTCATGTTTCAATATGTCCTGAGTATATCTGGTGTACAGCCATCTAAAAAAAAATAGTAAGTTAAATATGTATAATGGTTGGAGGACAAAACGTCACTACTAGATACCATAAGGAGAACGACAATTTTTATATAACAACTAGTACGTGGACAACACTGAGTAATTCAGAAAAGGAAACTATCAAAACATAAACTAACAGACAAACTTCATTTTTATACAAAATACATGAAAGGAATTTACAATTGAAACTTAAATACAAAAACGAATGTAGAACTGCAAAACATAGATAACAGATGATAATAAATAATAATTATGATAAGCCATAAAAGATAGTACAAATGTACCAGAATGGTTTGTAGAAGGAATTCAAATGTATTATGAGTGTAACTAAAGAATACATTTGTACAACTGAAAATCGCTCCTTTTCAATACGAAAAAATGTTAAGTTGTATTATGCGTCAAAATTAACTTATAAAATCATATTTTATAGTTTTTATGAAGTAAAAATATCAGGTAATATGAAAAAAATGAAAGTTAAAAATTATAAATTAGAATCATTTTCTTGATCTAGTAGTCAAGGATCAAGACATATACTTGTGTTAACTTCGGGCATAAAATATGAACAATTCGTTTATAATATCAAAAATCTTAATTAATAAATAACGAGTAGACTCAAAATCTAAGTAAATACAACGACCCGTCACGATACACAGCAGTACGGTGAACGCCACACAACTATCTAGTTTCGTTCTGAGGCGATTCGGCCGACGGATGTCGTCCCTACTACGGCGACGCTCACGCCCTCTGTTGGTGTATACATTTAATTTTTGACTGTTTTATAAGCAGATTAAAATAGGTATTCATAATATTTCTAAAACTTATCATATAAAATCATGTTTTATAGTGTTTATGAAAAATCTGCTTAAATGAGATGTATGCAAGTTAATAATAATAAATTAGAATCCTTTTAATTATACAGTGGTACAGGTTTCAAGAGATTAACTTGAGAATTGTGTGTTTTATAAGCAGTTCAAAACATAAATAATTAATATACGTCAAAATTATCATACAAAATCATGTTTTATAGTGTTTATGAAGAATCAGCTTACATAATATCTATAGAAGTTAATAATAGTAAATTAGAATCATTTTCTTAATATAGTGGTCCAGGTTTCAAGAGATTAACTTGAGAATTGTGTGTTTTATAAGCAGTTCAAAAAATAAATATATATTATTCGTCAAAATTATCATATAAAATCATGTTTTATAGTGTTTATGAAAAATCTGCTTAAATGAGATGTATACAAGTTAATAATAATAAATTAGAATCATTTTCTGAATATAGTGGTCCAGGTTTCAAGAGATTAACTTGAGAATTGTGTGTTTTATAAGCAGTTCAAAAAATAAATATATATTATTCGTCAAAAATATCATATAAAATCATGTTTTAAAATTTTTATGAAGTACCTGCTTAAATGAGATGTATGCAAGTTAATAATAATAAATTAGAATCATTTTCTTAATATAGTGGTCCAGGTTTCAAGAGATTAACTTGAGAATTGTGTGTTTTATTAGCAGTTCAAAACATAAATAATTAATATACGTCAAAATTATCATACAAAATCATGTTTTATAGTGTTTATGAAGAATCAGCTTACATAATATCTATAGAAGTTAATAATAATAAATTATAATCATTTTATTAATATAGTTGTCCAGGTTTCAAGAGATTAACTTGAGAATTGTGTGTTTTAGAAGCAGTTCAAAAAATAAATATATATTATTCGTCAAAATTATCATATAAAATCATGTTTTATAGTGTTTATGAAAAATCTGCTTAAATGACATGTATGCAAGTTAATAATAATAAATTAGAATCATTTTCTTAATATAGTGGTCCAGGTTTCAAGAGATTAACTTGAGAATTGTGTGTTTTATAAGCAGTTCAAAAAATAAATATATATTATTCGTCAAAAATATCATATAAAATCATGTTTTATAATTTTTATGAAGTACCTGCTTAAATGAGATGTATGCAAGTTAATAATAATAAATTAGAATCATTTTCTTAATATAGTGGTCCAGGTTTCAAGAGATTAACTTGAGAATTGTGTGTTTTATAAGCAGTTCAATACATATATAATTAATATACGTGAAAATTATCATATAAAATCATGTTTTATAGTGTTTATGAAAAATCTGCTTAAATGAGATGTATACAAGTTAATAATAATAAATTAGAATCATTTTCTTAATATAGTGGTCCAGGTTTCAAGAGATTAACTTGAGAATTGTGTGTTTTATAAGCAGTTCAAAAAATGAATTTTTAATATTCGTCAAAATTATCATATAAAATCATGTTTTATAGCGTTATTGAAGTATCAGCTTAAATGAAATGTATGCTAGTTAATAATGGTAAATTAGAATAATTTTTTTAATCTAATGGTCTGACTTTCATGACACTAACTTGAGAATTCACTGTTTTAAAAGCAGTTAAAAATATGAATTTAAAATACGAGTCAAAATAATCATAAAAAAACATGTTTTATAGTGTTTATGAAGTATCAGCTTATATGATATATATGGAAGTTGGTAATGGTAAATAAGAATCATATACTTAATCTAATGGTCTGGATTTCATGACACTAACTTTTTGTTACACTAATATTAATTGACTATCAATTATATTCAATATCCATTACTCGTACTATGCATAAAACTATTATTATTATCAGGATCGTCCAGTCCATTTTCAACGTAGGATGTTGAAACTTTCCCATGTGGTAGAAATGGTAATTCATGTTTCAATATGTCCTGAGTATATCTGGTGTACAGCCATCTAAAAAAAAATAGTAAGTTAAATATGTATAATGGTTGGAGGACAAAACGTCACTACTAGATACCATAAGGAGAACGACAATTTTTATATAACAACTAGTACGTGGACAACACTGAGTAATTCAGAAAAGGAAACTATCAAAACATAAACTAACAGACAAACTTCATTTTTATACAAAATACATGAAAGGAATTTACAATTGAAACTTAAATACAAAAACGAATGTAGAACTGCAAAACATAGATAACAGATGATAATAAATAATAATTATGATAAGCCATAAAAGATAGTACAAATGTACCAGAATGGTTTGTAGAAGGAATTCAAATGTATTATGAGTGTAACTAAAGAATACATTTGTACAACTGAAAATCGCTCCTTTTCAATACGAAAAAATGTTAAGTTGTATTATGCGTCAAAATTAACTTATAAAATCATATTTTATAGTTTTTATGAAGTAAAAATATCAGGTAAAATGAAAAAAATGAAAGTTAAAAATTATAAATTAGAATCATTTTCTTGATCTAGTAGTCAAGGATCAAGACATATACTTGTGTTAACTTCGGGCATAAAATATGAACAATTCGTTTATAATATCAAAAATCTTAATTAATAAATAACGAGTAGACTCAAAATCTAAGTAAATACAACGACCCGTCACGATACACAGCAGTACGGTGAACGCCACACAACTATCTAGTTTCGTTCTGAGGCGATTCGGCCGACGGATGTCGTCCCTACTACGGCGACGCTCACGCCCTCTGTTGGTGTATACATTTAATTTTTGACTGTTTTATAAGCAGATTAAAATAGGTATTCATAATATTTCTAAAACTTATCATATAAAATCATGTTTTATAGTGTTTATGAAAAATCTGCTTAAATGAGATGTATGCAAGTTAATAATAATAAATTAGAATCCTTTTAATTATACAGTGGTACAGGTTTCAAGAGATTAACTTGAGAATTGTGTGTTTTATAAGCAGTTCAAAACATAAATAATTAATATACGTCAAAATTATCATACAAAATCATGTTTTATAGTGTTTATGAAGAATCAGCTTACATAATATCTATAGAAGTTAATAATAGTAAATTAGAATCATTTTCTTAATATAGTGGTCCAGGTTTCAAGAGATTAACTTGAGAATTGTGTGTTTTATAAGCAGTTCAAAAAATAAATATATATTATTCGTCAAAATTATCATATAAAATCATGTTTTATAGTGTTTATGAAAAATCTGCTTAAATGAGATATATACAAGTTAATAATAATAAATTAGAATCCTTTTAATTATACAGTGGTCCAGGTTTCAAGAGATTAACTTGAGAATTGTGTTTTTTATAAGCAGTTCAAAACATAAATAATTAATATACGTCAAAATTATCATACAAAATCATGTTTTATAGTGTTTATGAAGAATCAGCTTACATAATATCTATAGAAGTTAATAATAATAAATTATAATCATTTTATTAATATAGTTGTCCAGGTTTCAAGAGATTAACTTGAGAATTGTGTGTTTTAGAAGCAGTTCAAAAAATAAATATATATTATTCGTCAAAATTATCATATAAAATCATGTTTTATAGTGTTTATGAAAAATCTGCTTAAATGACATGTATGCAAGTTAATAATAATAAATTAGAATCATTTTCTTAATATAGTGGTCCAGGTTTCAAGAGATTAACTTGAGAATTGTGTGTTTTATAAGCAGTTCAAAAAATAAATATATATTATTCGTCAAAAATATCATATAAAATCATGTTTTATAGTTTTTATGAAGTACCTGCTTAAATGAGATGTATGCAAGTTAATAATAATAAATTAGAATCATTTTCTTAATATAGTGGTCCAGGTTTCAAGAGATTAACTTGAGAATTGTGTGTTTTATTAGCAGTTCAAAAAATAAATATATATTATTCGTCAAAAATATCATATAAAATCATGTTTTATAGTTTTTATGAAGTACCTGCTTAAATGAGATGTATACAAGTTAATAATAATAAATTAGAATCATTTTCTTAATATAGTGGTCCAGGTTTCAAGAGATTAACTTGAGAATTGTGTGTTTTATAAGCAGTTCAATACATATATAATTAATATACGTGAAAATTATCATATAAAATCATGTTTTATAGTGTTTATGAAAAATCTGCTTAAATGAGATGTATACAAGTTAATAATAATAAATTAGAATCATTTTCTTAATATAGTGGTCCAGGTTTCAAGAGATTAACTTGAGAATTGTGTGTTTTATAAGCAGTTCAAAAAATGAATTTTTAATATTCGTCAAAATTATCATATAAAATCATGTTTTATAGCGTTATTGAAGTATCAGCTTAAATGAAATGTATGCTAGTTAATAATAATAAATTAGAATCATTTTCTTAATATAGTGGTCCAGGTTTCAAGAGATTAACTTGAGAATTGTGTGTTTTATAAGCAGTTCAATACATATATAATTAATATACGTGAAAATTATCATATAAAATCATGTTTTATAGTGTTTATGAAAAATCTGCTTAAATGAGATGTATACAAGTTAATAATAATAAATTAGAATCATTTTCTTAATATAGTGGTCCAGGTTTCAAGAGATTAACTTGAGAATTGTGTGTTTTATAAGCAGTTCAAAAAATGAATTTTTAATATTCGTCAAAATTATCATATAAAATCATGTTTTATAGCGTTATTGAAGTATCAGCTTAAATGAAATGTATGCTAGTTAATAATGGTAAATTAGAATAATTTTTTTAATCTAATGGTCTGACTTTCATGACACTAACTTGAGAATTCACTGTTTTATAAGCAGTTAAAAATATGAATTTAAAATACGAGTCAAAATAATCATAAAAAAACATGTTTTATAGTGTTTATGAAGTATCAGCTTATATGATATATATGGAAGTTGGTAATGGTAAATAAGAATCATATACTTAATCTAATGGTCTGGATTTCATGACACTAACTTTTTGTTACACTAATATTAATTGACTATCAATTATATTCAATATCCATTACTCGTACTATGCATAAAACTATTATTATTATCAGGATCGTCCAGTCCATTTTCAACGTAGGATGTTGAAACTTTCCCATGTGGTAGAAATGGTAATTCATGTTTCAATATGTCCTGAGTATATCTGGTGTACAGCCATCTAAAAAAAAATAGTAAGTTAAATATGTATAATGGTTGGAGGACAAAACGTCACTACTAGATACCATAAGGAGAACGACAATTTTTATATAACAACTAGTACGTGGACAACACTGAGTAATTCAGAAAAGGAAACTATCAAAACATAAACTAACAGACAAACTTCATTTTTATACAAAATACATGAAAGGAATTTACAATTGAAACTTAAATACAAAAACGAATGTAGAACTGCAAAACATAGATAACAGATGATAATAAATAATAATTATGATAAGCCATAAAAGATAGTACAAATGTACCAGAATGGTTTGTAGAAGGAATTCAAATGTATTATGAGTGTAACTAAAGAATACATTTGTACAACTGAAAATCGCTCCTTTTCAATACGAAAAAATGTTAAGTTGTATTATGCGTCAAAATTAACTTATAAAATCATATTTTATAGTTTTTATGAAGTAAAAATATCAGGTAATATGAAAAAAATGAAAGTTAAAAATTATAAATTAGAATCATTTTCTTGATCTAGTAGTCAAGGATCAAGACATATACTTGTGTTAACTTCGGGCATAAAATATGAACAATTCGTTTATAATATCAAAAATCTTAATTAATAAATAACGAGTAGACTCAAAATCTAAGTAAATACAACGACCCGTCACGATACACAGCAGTACGGTGAACGCCACACAACTATCTAGTTTCGTTCTGAGGCGATTCGGCCGACGGATGTCGTCCCTACTACGGCGACGCTCACGCCCTCTGTTGGTGTATACATTTAATTTTTGACTGTTTTATAAGCAGATTAAAATAGGTATTCATAATATTTCTAAAACTTATCATATAAAATCATGTTTTATAGTGTTTATGAAAAATCTGCTTAAATGAGATGTATGCAAGTTAATAATAATAAATTAGAATCCTTTTAATTATACAGTGGTACAGGTTTCAAGAGATTAACTTGAGAATTGTGTGTTTTATAAGCAGTTCAAAACATAAATAATTAATATACGTCAAAATTATCATACAAAATCATGTTTTATAGCGTTTATGAAGAATCAGCTTACATAATATCTATAGAAGTTAATAATAGTAAATTAGAATCATTTTCTTAATATAGTGGTCCAGGTTTCAAGAGATTAACTTGAGAATTGTGTGTTTTATAAGCAGTTCAAAAAATAAATATATATTATTCGTCAAAATTATCATATAAAATCATGTTTTATAGTGTTTATGAAAAATCTGCTTAAATGAGATGTATACAAGTTAATAATAATAAATTAGAATCATTTTCTGAATATAGTGGTCCAGGTTTCAAGAGATTAACTTGAGAATTGTGTGTTTTATAAGCAGTTCAATACATATATAATTAATATACGTGACAATTATCATATAAAATCATGTTTTATAGTGTTTATGAAAAATCTGCTTAAATGAGATGTATACAAGTTAATAATAATAAATTAGAATCATTTTCTTAATATAGTGGTCCAGGTTTCAAGAGATTAACTTGAGAATTGTGTGTTTTATAAGCAGTTCAAAAAATAAATATATATTATTCGTCAAAAATATCATATAAAATCATGTTTTATAATTTTTATGAAGTACCTGCTTAAATGAGATGTATGCAAGTTAATAATAATAAATTAGAATCATTTTCTTAATATAGTGGTCCAGGTTTCAAGAGATTAACTTGAGAATTGTGTGTTTTATAAGCAGTTCAAAAAATAAATATATATTATTCGTCAAAATTATCATATAAAATCATGTTTTATAGTGTTTATGAAAAATCTGCTTAAATGACATGTATGCAAGTTAATAATAATAAATTAGAATCATTTTCTTAATATAGTGGTCCAGGTTTCAAGAGATTAACTTGAGAATTGTGTGTTTTATAAGCAGTTCAAAAAATAAATATATATTATTCGTCAAAAATATCATATAAAATCATGTTTTATAGTTTTTATGAAGTACCTGCTTAAATGAGATGTATGCAAGTTAATAATAATAAATTAGAATCATTTTCTTAATATAGTGGTCCAGGTTTCAAGAGATTAACTTGAGAATTGTGTGTTTTATTAGCAGTTCAAAAAATAAATATATATTATTCGTCAAAAATATCATATAAAATCATGTTTTATAGTTTTTATGAAGTACCTGCTTAAATGAGATGTATACAAGTTAATAATAATAAATTAGAATCATTTTCTTAATATAGTGGTCCAGGTTTCAAGAGATTAACTTGAGAATTGTGTGTTTTATAAGCAGTTCAATACATATATAATTAATATACGTGAAAATTATCATATAAAATCATGTTTTATAGTGTTTATGAAAAATCTGCTTAAATGAGATGTATACAAGTTAATAATAATAAATTAGAATCATTTTCTTAATATAGTGGTCCAGGTTTCAAGAGATTAACTTGAGAATTGTGTGTTTTATAAGCAGTTCAAAAAATGAATTTTTAATATTCGTCAAAATTATCATATAAAATCATGTTTTATAGCGTTATTGAAGTATCAGCTTAAATGAAATGTATGCTAGTTAATAATGGTAAATTAGAATAATTTTTTTAATCTAATGGTCTGACTTTCATGACACTAACTTGAGAATTCACTGTTTTATAAGCAGTTAAAAATATGAATTTAAAATACGAGTCAAAATAATCATAAAAAAACATGTTTTATAGTGTTTATGAAGTATCAGCTTATATGATATATATGGAAGTTGGTAATGGTAAATAAGAATCATATACTTAATCTAATGGTCTGGATTTCATGACACTAACTTTTTGTTACACTAATATTAATTGACTATCAATTATATTCAATATCCATTACTCGTACTATGCATAAAACTATTATTATTATCAGGATCGTCCAGTCCATTTTCAACGTAGGATGTTGAAACTTTCCCATGTGGTAGAAATGGTAATTCATGTTTCAATATGTCCTGAGTATATCTGGTGTACAGCCATCTAAAAAAAAATAGTAAGTTAAATATGTATAATGGTTGGAGGACAAAACGTCACTACTAGATACCATAAGGAGAACGACAATTTTTATATAACAACTAGTACGTGGACAACACTGAGTAATTCAGAAAAGGAAACTATCAAAACATAAACTAACAGACAAACTTCATTTTTATACAAAATACATGAAAGGAATTTACAATTGAAACTTAAATACAAAAACGAATGTAGAACTGCAAAACATAGATAACAGATGATAATAAATAATAATTATGATAAGCCATAAAAGATAGTACAAATGTACCAGAATGGTTTGTAGAAGGAATTCAAATGTATTATGAGTGTAACTAAAGAATACATTTGTACAACTGAAAATCGCTCCTTTTCAATACGAAAAAATGTTAAGTTGTATTATGCGTCAAAATTAACTTATAAAATCATATTTTATAGTTTTTATGAAGTAAAAATATCAGGTAATATGAAAAAAATGAAAGTTAAAAATTATAAATTAGAATCATTTTCTTGATCTAGTAGTCAAGGATCAAGACATATACTTGTGTTAACTTCGGGCATAAAATATGAACAATTCGTTTATAATATCAAAAATCTTAATTAATAAATAACGAGTAGACTCAAAATCTAAGTAAATACAACGACCCGTCACGATACACAGCAGTACGGTGAACGCCACACAACTATCTAGTTTCGTTCTGAGGCGATTCGGCCGACGGATGTCGTCCCTACTACGGCGACGCTCACGCCCTCTGTTGGTGTATACATTTAATTTTTGACTGTTTTATAAGCAGATTAAAATAGGTATTCATAATATTTCTAAAACTTATCATATAAAATCATGTTTTATAGTGTTTATGAAAAATCTGCTTAAATGAGATGTATGCAAGTTAATAATAATAAATTAGAATCCTTTTAATTATACAGTGGTCCAGGTTTCAAGAGATTAACTTGAGAATTGTGTGTTTTATAAGCAGTTCAAAACATAAATAATTAATATACGTCAAAATTATCATACAAAATCATGTTTTATAGTGTTTATGAAGAATCAGCTTACATAATATCTATAGAAGTTAATAATAGTAAATTAGAATCATTTTCTTAATATAGTGGTCCAGGTTTCAAGAGATTAACTTGAGAATTGTGTGTTTTATAAGCAGTTCAAAAAATAAATATATATTATTCGTCAAAATTATCATATAAAATCATGTTTTATAGTGTTTATGAAAAATCTGCTTAAATGAGATATATACAAGTTAATAATAATAAATTAGAATCCTTTTAATTATACAGTGGTCCAGGTTTCAAGAGATTAACTTGAGAATTGTGTTTTTTATAAGCAGTTCAAAACATAAATAATTAATATACGTCAAAATTATCATACAAAATCATGTTTTATAGTGTTTATGAAGAATCAGCTTACATAATATCTATAGAAGTTAATAATAATAAATTATAATCATTTTATTAATATAGTTGTCCAGGTTTCAAGAGATTAACTTGAGAATTGTGTGTTTTAGAAGCAGTTCAAAAAATAAATATATATTATTCGTCAAAATTATCATATAAAATCATGTTTTATAGTGTTTATGAAAAATCTGCTTAAATGACATGTATGCAAGTTAATAATAATAAATTAGAATCATTTTCTTAATATAGTGGTCCAGGTTTCAAGAGATTAACTTGAGAATTGTGTGTTTTATAAGCAGTTCAAAAAATAAATATATATTATTCGTCAAAAATATCATATAAAATCATGTTTTATAGTTTTTATGAAGTACCTGCTTAAATGAGATGTATGCAAGTTAATAATAATAAATTAGAATCATTTTCTTAATATAGTGGTCCAGGTTTCAAGAGATTAACTTGAGAATTGTGTGTTTTATTAGCAGTTCAAAAAATAAATATATATTATTCGTCAAAAATATCATATAAAATCATGTTTTATAGTTTTTATGAAGTACCTGCTTAAATGAGATGTATACAAGTTAATAATAATAAATTAGAATCATTTTCTTAATATAGTGGTCCAGGTTTCAAGAGATTAACTTGAGAATTGTGTGTTTTATAAGCAGTTCAATACATATATAATTAATATACGTGAAAATTATCATATAAAATCATGTTTTATAGTGTTTATGAAAAATCTGCTTAAATGAGATGTATACAAGTTAATAATAATAAATTAGAATCATTTTCTTAATATAGTGGTCCAGGTTTCAAGAGATTAACTTGAGAATTGTGTGTTTTATAAGCAGTTCAAAAAATGAATTTTTAATATTCGTCAAAATTATCATATAAAATCATGTTTTATAGCGTTATTGAAGTATCAGCTTAAATGAAATGTATGCTAGTTAATAATAATAAATTAGAATCATTTTCTTAATATAGTGGTCCAGGTTTCAAGAGATTAACTTGAGAATTGTGTGTTTTATAAGCAGTTCAATACATATATAATTAATATACGTGAAAATTATCATATAAAATCATGTTTTATAGTGTTTATGAAAAATCTGCTTAAATGAGATGTATACAAGTTAATAATAATAAATTAGAATCATTTTCTTAATATAGTGGTCCAGGTTTCAAGAGATTAACTTGAGAATTGTGTGTTTTATAAGCAGTTCAAAAAATGAATTTTTAATATTCGTCAAAATTATCATATAAAATCATGTTTTATAGCGTTATTGAAGTATCAGCTTAAATGAAATGTATGCTAGTTAATAATGGTAAATTAGAATAATTTTTTTAATCTAATGGTCTGACTTTCATGACACTAACTTGAGAATTCACTGTTTTATAAGCAGTTAAAAATATGAATTTAAAATACGAGTCAAAATAATCATAAAAAAACATGTTTTATAGTGTTTATGAAGTATCAGCTTATATGATATATATGGAAGTTGGTAATGGTAAATAAGAATCATATACTTAATCTAATGGTCTGGATTTCATGACACTAACTTTTTGTTACACTAATATTAATTGACTATCAATTATATTCAATATCCATTACTCGTACTATGCATAAAACTATTATTATTATCAGGATCGTCCAGTCCATTTTCAACGTAGGATGTTGAAACTTTCCCATGTGGTAGAAATGGTAATTCATGTTTCAATATGTCCTGAGTATATCTGGTGTACAGCCATCTAAAAAAAAATAGTAAGTTAAATATGTATAATGGTTGGAGGACAAAACGTCACTACTAGATACCATAAGGAGAACGACAATTTTTATATAACAACTAGTACGTGGACAACACTGAGTAATTCAGAAAAGGAAACTATCAAAACATAAACTAACAGACAAACTTCATTTTTATACAAAATACATGAAAGGAATTTACAATTGAAACTTAAATACAAAAACGAATGTAGAACTGCAAAACATAGATAACAGATGATAATAAATAATAATTATGATAAGCCATAAAAGATAGTACAAATGTACCAGAATGGTTTGTAGAAGGAATTCAAATGTATTATGAGTGTAACTAAAGAATACATTTGTACAACTGAAAATCGCTCCTTTTCAATACGAAAAAATGTTAAGTTGTATTATGCGTCAAAATTAACTTATAAAATCATATTTTATAGTTTTTATGAAGTAAAAATATCAGGTAATATGAAAAAAATGAAAGTTAAAAATTATAAATTAGAATCATTTTCTTGATCTAGTAGTCAAGGATCAAGACATATACTTGTGTTAACTTCGGGCATAAAATATGAACAATTCGTTTATAATATCAAAAATCTTAATTAATAAATAACGAGTAGACTCAAAATCTAAGTAAATACAACGACCCGTCACGATACACAGCAGTACGGTGAACGCCACACAACTATCTAGTTTCGTTCTGAGGCGATTCGGCCGACGGATGTCGTCCCTACTACGGCGACGCTCACGCCCTCTGTTGGTGTATACATTTAATTTTTGACTGTTTTATAAGCAGATTAAAATAGGTATTCATAATATTTCTAAAACTTATCATATAAAATCATGTTTTATAGTGTTTATGAAAAATCTGCTTAAATGAGATGTATGCAAGTTAATAATAATAAATTAGAATCCTTTTAATTATACAGTGGTACAGGTTTCAAGAGATTAACTTGAGAATTGTGTGTTTTATAAGCAGTTCAAAACATAAATAATTAATATA